>NW_014543821.1:349844-372353 GCF_000741045.1 Vigna radiata var. radiata | reverse complement strand
CCATCTACCTCTACCACATTTGACCCCAACAATGTCGTCAGCAAAGATGCTTATGATTCACTTCTAGCCAGATTTGAAAATCTGGAAAATCTGGTTAGGACATTGGTTCCTCAGCAAGGACATATCGCCCCATCATCATCCCAGAAGCCTCATTTCCAGACCACGGTTGTGCAAGACGAAGATAGTGATGATTCTGATGATCATGATGATCCTAATCCTGATGGTTATCATAGGTTTTGATATTTAGGAACTTTAGAAAAAAATTTAGTTAGGTTTTCTTTTTTAAGAACTTTGACACTTATCAAACTTTGAAGTTAGTATTTTAGTATCAAACTTTGTTTTGCATTTTAAACTTAGAAATTTGGGATTGCATTTTAAACTTTGTTTTGACACTTATCATCTTTGGAAACTTTAGAATGATTAAAGTTTTCTGATGAATGTTGAATGATTACATTTGAATTGATGTTTGGAATTGATGTTGTTTGGATAAATTGCTGTTTGGGATTGTTGATTTCTCATTTGCAGGTTTTGGGTTTAATAGAGAAGCAAATTGGCTTAAAAAAAGACTGTCAAAATTACAGACGGCCTCCAGGCCCTCGCTAACACACTTTCGAACAGCGTTACCGAGGGCCTCATGGCCTTCGGTATTACCCACGGCTTTGGAGCCGTCGACAGGCCGTCGGTAATGTGGGTGCGGTAAATCCCTTCTTTTTTGTAGTAAAAGTAAAAAAAAAAAAGGATTAATGTAAAAAGCTGGCTTGTAAGGTGAGGTCTGCAACCAAAGGTATACTATAACTTAACCACGTATATTCTTTAAGTTAAGTGAGTTTTAAGCCTAACTCAACTTCACAAGGTCAGCTTGAAATGTAAGGTGTGCAACACAATATAAAATATAAATTGGTTTTATCTTTAGTCGATGTGGGACTTCTCGAACAATATATATATTGCTTATCTTATAAGTGTCTTACTTATTATTATATGTTATTAAAAGGGTATTAAAATCTAGTGTTATTCTCTAAAAAAGTATAATTAGTTACTGGAAATATTCTTAAATAAGATAATACTTGTTTAACAAAAAATATTAATTCTTTTAANAATGTATTTNAANTTTCNAAANTAGAACAATTTGACATCCTATATTAATTAAATTCAATTCNCTTTNCCGATTACTTTTTCTTCATATTCACCTAANTTTTTTTACTTTTTTTTCCGCAAAAAATTTACATTAAAAAGCTAAAAACATTAGTGACTGTAGATTTTTCATAACAATNCTTAAACTTTCTGTGAACATTTACATTGAACAGTAATGCTCATTAATAAATTCTTTTTTCTTGGAAGAAAAAAAAATCTATGTGGCATCCATTAATAATTTTTGGATAGAACGATCGGGAAATACAGAGAACGTTGTCAATGGGAACATACAGAAAGTTAAAAAAAAAGGATTAATGTAAAAAGTTGGCTTGTAAGGTGAGGTCTACAACCAAAGGTATACTATAACATAACCACGTATATTCTTTAAGTTAAGTGGGTTTTATGCCTAACTCAACATCACAAGGCCAACTTGAAAGGTAAGGTGTGCAACACAATATATACTATAAATTGGTTTCATCTTTAGTCGATGTGGGACTTCTCCAACAATATATATATTGCTTATCTTATAAGAGTCTTACTTTTTTTATATGTTATTAAAAGAATATTAAAATCTAGTTTTATTTTCTAAAAAAGTATAATTAGTTACCGAAAATATGCTGAAATAAAATAGTACTTGTTTAACAAAAAATATTAATTCTTTTAAAAATGTATTTTAACTTTCAAAAATAGGACAATTTCACATCCTATATTGATTAAATTCAATTCCCTTTTCCGATTACTTTTTCTTCATATTCACCTAATGTTTTTTACTTTTTTTTACTCAAAAAATTTAGATTAAAAAGCTAAAAACATTAGTGACTGTAGATTTTTCATAACAATGCTTAAACTTTCTCTGAACATTTACATTGAACAGTAATGCTCATTAATAAATTCTTTTTTTCTTGGAAAAAAAAAAATCTATGTGGCATCCATTAACAATTTTTGGATAGAACGATTGGGAAATACAGAGAATGTTGTCAATGGGAACATACAGAAAGTTAAAAAAAAAGGATTAATGTAAAAAGCTGGCTTGTAAGGTGAGGTCTGCAGCCAAAGGTATACTATAACTTAACCACGTATATTCTTTAAGTTAAGTTGGTTTTAAGCCTAACTCAACCTCACAAGGCCAGCTTTAAAGGTAAGGTGTGCAACACAATATATACTATAAATTGGTTTTATCTTTAGTCGATGCGGGACTTCTCGAACAATATATATATTGATTATCTTATAAGTGTCTTACTATTTATTATATGTTATTAAAAGGGTATTAAAATCTAGTACTATTCTCTAAAAAAGTATAATCATTTACTGGAAATATTCTTAAATAAGATAATACATGTTTAACAAAAAATATTAGTTCTTTTTAAAATGTATTTTAACTTTCGCAAATAGAACAGTTTGACATCCTATATTAATTAAATTCAATTCCCTTTTCCGACTACTTTTTCTTCATATTCACCTAATTTTTTTACTCAAAAAATTTAGATTAAAAAGCTAAAAATATTAGTGACTGTAGATTTTTCATAACAATGCTTAAACTTTCTGTGAATATTTACATTCAACAGTAATGCTCATTAATAAATTCTTTTTTTCCTGGAAGAAAAAAAAATCTATGTGGCATCCATTAACAATTTTTGGATAGAACGATTGGAAAATACGGAGAATGTTGTCAATGGGAACATACAGAAAGTTAAAAAAAAAAGGGATTAATGTAAAAAGCTGGCTTGTAAGGTGAGGTCTGCAACCAAAGGCATACTATAACTTAACCACGTATATTCTTTAAGTTAAGTGGGTTTTAAGCCTAACTCAACCTCACAAGGCCAGCTTGAAAGGTAAGTTGTGCAACACAATATATAATATAAATTGGTTTTATCTTTAGTCGATGTGGGACTTCTCCAACAATATATATATTGCTTATCTTATAAGTGTCTTACTTTTTATTTTATGTTATTAAAAGGGTATTAAAATATAGTGTTATTCTCTAAAAAAGTATAATTAGTTACTAGAAATATGCTTAAATAAGATAATACTTGTTTAACAAAAAATATTAATTCTTTTTAAAATGTATTTTAACTTTCAAAAGTAGAACAATTTGACATCCTATATTAATTCAATTCAATTCCCTTTTCCGATTACTTTTTCTTCATATTAACCTAATTTTTTTTACTTTTTTTTTACTCAAAAAATTTAGATTAAAAAGCTAAAAATATTAGTGACTGTAGATTTTTTATAACAATGCTTAAAGTTTCTGTGAACATTTACATTCAACAGTAATGCTCATTAATAAATTCTTTTTTTCTTTGGATGTCGTTGGATAATGAAAATGAAAGAAGCAGGATTGAACAAATGCTCTGTGATTATTCTGGGCGTAGGGAGGAAGAACTTTGGAGAAGAAGTCGATAGAGATAATGGAATGGTCATGAGAAACGTGATACGGGTGGAACGCCAGAGGAGAGTGTGGCTGATGCGTGACGATTGTTGAGGTGTAGGATGGATTGAGAATTGGTGTCCGCGTGAGGGAGGAGGCAATGATGTGGTGAATTGGTAATTCTGTTGAGTAGATTTTTTTTCTCTTTTTTCTTTTCTTTGTATTTCTGTGATGGAAGAAATTAATCAAGGGTGGATCATGATGATGGGATCAAGGGCGAGAGAGATGATGGATTCTGTTGTGTGTTACAGTGTTCCCCCTCTATGTGTGATCCAAGAATTTGTTTTTTGAGAGAATTTTTTTTGTTGAGCATGTAGTGAATGCTACGTGAGTGAGTGATGGATGATGAGGCGTGGGGTGTGTGTGTGTTAGGGGAATCCGAAAATGGTGAGGAAGCAAGAGTGGTTAATTGGGATCATGAGGTCGTGTGCCTGTTGCCTCTGTTGATGGAGGAACCAATTCGATTGGAGGATACCTCTCTGAATCAATGAATAGTCATGGATAGTTCTGGACTGTAACCGTTTCTGCCTGCTTCCAATACGCCTACTCAAACCAAATTGTTTCTTTTCTTTTTCTTTTATTATTATTATTTTTGTTTACTAAAATGCAAAAACTACATTTTTTCTTTTTATCATTCTTTTTTTGCTTTTTTTTTCTTCTTCACGTTTTTCCTTTTTTATTTTTCCTTTCCTTTCTTTGTTTTCTTTTCTTTTTTCGATTTTCCTTTTTTCTTCTTTTCTTTTTTTCGAAATAATAAAATCAAATGAAAACTAAAATTAAATCGAAATAATAAAATAAAATAAAAACTAAATAATAGTAAAATAACAATAAAATGAAAATAAAATAAAATAAAGCAAAAGTAAAAATCAAGTTCTATTATTTAATCGCCTGGACGAAATTGGGTGTTGACAAACCCTAAACTTGAACCTTTCCAACACATATAATTATTCTCAACCCTAACTCAAGGTAAATCAATTCAAACAAGGGTTTTCATACTATTTAAGGTCACGGTTCAAAAAGGGTATATCATTTAAAATTCTTTGGGTGAAAATTTGGCTAAGTAAGGGCTTTCCAAGCATGGCCTTGATCATATGTCATACACATGCAATTTAATCAATTATCAAGATTAAGTCAATACCATTCATGATTCCCTGTAAACAGTGCACACAACAATAAAACTCTGAAGCTCAATACCTCACATAATCAGGCTTTCTAACTTCTCACATGAATCCTGCTTAGCATCAAAATCACAATCATGAATCACTTACTCATCTGTTCACATAGCTAGTGAACCATCAACCTGGATATCAACATTCACACATTCTCAATCATCATCCACAATCAATCATCAATAGTAAACAACTCATCATGCAATAAATTGGAACCATTATCCGAATAAGTGTACAAACCAAGCATAGACTCAAACATAAATTTAACCTATATTACTAATTCAAAGTGGTAAAACCTGGGTTACCTCCCAAAAGCGCTTGTTTAACGTCACGAGCCTGACCCAAACCTCATGGATCCACCAACATCAGTACGATGGAAAACTGCTCCACTTCTCCTCCTAAACAATGTTTGAGCCTCTATCCACTTACAACCTAATTTCTCTCCTTATCTGTAGTTTCCAATTCCATAGCTCCATTTGGATATACATGCTTTATCACAAAGGGTCCCGACCATTTTGATTTCATCTTCCCAGGAAATAACTTCAATCGTGAATTAAATAGTAGCACCTGTTGTCCTAGAGTGAAGACTCTCTTTATCAGCTTTTTATCATGATAAAATTTCACCTTTTCTTTATAACTCCTTGATGAATCATATGCATGTAACCGCATCTCTTCAAGTTCTAACAACTGATTTATTTGTTTGCTTTGAATTTCATCAGGATCAAAATTTAAAAATTTCAAAGCCCACAAAGCCTTATGTTCCATCTCTACTGGCAAATGACATGCTTTCCCATATACCATCTGAAAAGGTGATAACCCCAATGAAGTCTTCATAGCCGTATTGTATGCCCAAAGAGCGTCATCTAATTTCCGTGACCAATCCTTTTGTGAGAAAGCAATTGTCTTCTCTAATATCCTCTTAATTTCCCTATTGGAAACTTCAGCTTGACCATTCGTTTGTGGATGATANGGTGNANCCACTTTATGTTTCACCCCATAATGTCTAAGTACCTTAGCAAGCTGAGCATTACAAAAATGAGACCCCCCATCACTAATAAGTACCCTAGGGGTTCCAAACCGTGAGAAAATTTGCCTTCTCAAGAATTTAATCACCGTATTGGCATCATTCTTTGGACATGCTAGAGCTTCCACCCATTTACTCACATAACCAACAGCCACCAAAATATATTCATTATTAAATTATGGTGGAAAAGGCCCAAGAAAATCAATACCCCAACAATCAAAAACTTCAACTTCCAAAATACCTTGTAACGGTATCTCATGCCTTCTTGAAATAGCTCTTGTCCTTTGACACTTATCACAATTCCTAGCATGATTATACGCATCTTTAAATAAAGTAGGCCAATAAAATCCTGACTGAAGAATTCTTGCAGCTGTTCGCTCCCCATTATAATGCCCTCCATAAGGAGAATTATGACAATGCGAAAGGACATCAAATTAAGCTTTTCTTCAGAACATCAAAAGCTTTCAAACATTCAGAACCCATCTCAAATGGTGTATCCTTCACTAGAAAATTACTCAATGGCTTAGCAATCTTTGAAAAATCTTTAATAAATCTTCGATAGAAACCAGCATAGCCTAAGAAACTCCGGATTCCTTTAACATTGGATGGTGGTGGAAGCTTTTCAATTACCTCAACTTTGGCTTTGTCAACTTCAATCCCTTTAGCCGAAAGTTTGTGTCCCAACACAATTCCTTCAGTAACCATAAAATGACATTTTTCCCAATTCAATACAAGATTTGTTTGGACACACCTTTTAAGAACTGCATCTAAGTTGTTCAAACACCTCTGAAAAGGATCTCCAAATACCGAAAAATCATCCATGAAGACTTATATGTTTTTCTCCATAAATTCCGCAAAGATGGCTTGCATACACCTTGGAATTGTGGTGGGTGCATTACATAATCCAAATGGCATTTTTCTATCTGCAAATATACCAAAAGAACATGTGAAAGCTGTTCTCTCTTGATCTTCATGATCTACCACAATTTGATTATATCCAGAGTAACCATCAAGGAAGCAATAATATGCTTGTCCAGGTAATCTTTCTAGCATCTGGTCCATAAAAGGTAAGGGAAAATTATCCTTTCTAGTAGCTATATTTAACTTCCTGTAACTATACACATCCGCCACCAAGTAACTGCTCGTGTAGGAATTAATTCATTTTTCTCATTATGAATTATTGTCATTCCTCCCTTCTTTGGCACCACTTGAACTGGACTCACCCATTTACTATCAGATATTGGGTATATAAATCCTACTTCTAGTAACTTCAACACTTCCTTTCTCACAACTTCTTTCATAACTGGATTTAATCTTCTTTGTGGTTGAGCCACTGGTCGATGATCACTCTCCATAAGAATCATGTGAATGCAATATGTAGGGCTTATTCCCTTAAGATCTGTAATTGACCAGCCTATAGCACCTTTATTTACATTTAAGACTTCCACCAACTTTTCTTCTTCTTTTGGAGATAATAACTTACTAATAATGACTGGCTTCTCTCCATCAGCTTCCAAAAACACATACTTCAAATGTGGTGGTAATTCTTTCAGTTCAAGCTTGTTTTCCTTTACTTTCTCCTTGGGATCAATTCGTTCAAAACTGGCCTCTTCTATTGGGATTTCTTTTGTTTCCTCCAATTCACGGACACATTCTTCAATCATTGTCTCTTCTTCTTCATGCAAATCTTGATTCTCATTAATGAGCGACCTCTCCTGATAGAGTAGCTTCAGCCATGGACGTGGATTTTAGCCAACGGAAGATGATAGCATTCGAACCAGAGCCAGCGAAGGAGGTTACTTGGGATTTGGCAGAAATGTGCAGAGGTGAAACAGTGGTTTAGATTATGGTTAAAGAGTTGTTTGGTGGTGTGGAAACTAGCTTAGGCGGCCTTCACTGGAAGGGAGCTAGGTGGAGGAGGGAAAGCTCAATGAGAGTGACCTTTGGTGTAGAGTTCGTGTGCTGGAAATTTCTTCAGCATAATAAACTCATATTCATTCCAAAAATGCTATCATAATCTGATACATTCATATTTATAAGGCAAATCCTATGCTATGGATGGTGGAGATGGTAACTGAAGAGATGTGGATCTTCCCACATGGCAACGGTGAGGGATGTGTGTCATTCTTTTGGATGAAGCAATGCAGGTGCGTGGAGGTGCAAATACATTTCTACTAAATCACGTATCAGATGTCGTGATGGTGTGAAACATGTGAACTCTTCTTGGTGCAGCTCCATATTTGATAAATTCACCCCCTCCCTTTGTGGGAATGTCTCTTTTACCCTTCTCCTTGGGTTGGGTTGTTGGACCTTAATTATTGGGCTTGGGGCCAAGTCCATGGTGTCCTAGCCTTATTGAACCCTACAAAATAACATTTACACATATTAGAAGAAAATCCTTCTAAGACTTAGAAAGAAAATCCTTCTAAGACTTAGAAAGAAAATCCTTCTAAGACTTAGAAAGAAAATCAAGAAAAAGTCTTCCTTTACTTTCCTTTCTTAGCCTTAGCTTTAGTTAGTACTTCTTTGAATGGAATACCCTAAATGGGTTTCCATCATACCCTCCCTCTTGAAAAACGATTTGTCCTCAAATCGGGAAGATATAAAGAAGCACAACTTTGGTTTGTCACTTTCCTCCTGGATCAAAAACATATCTACAATAAACATCAAATATATCTCCAATTAGTATCAATCCAAGAAAGAATTTTTTTGTGGAAGTAACTTTAGAATAAGGACTTTGTTTTATGGTTTTAAGGAAATTTGAAAGTCCTAATTCACAAATCACTTTTCTTTTATCTTGAGTTTCTTGTATTCCTAAGGGTAACAATAACTCCAGATTTAAATTTCCATATTTTGAAAAGGTTTTCATGGAATATGGGATGGCAACTGACTTGAAAGAGAAATTTAAAATGGAAGAGTTAGAAATAATTGGAAAAGATTTAAAAGATTGAAAACCTTCCCTTTTAAGATTGGGTTCCATGGTTGGAGTAAAAGTTACTATTAATAGCACTTCCTCCTTTTCTTTCTTTTCCCTTTCTTGTCTTTCTCTCCTTCTCTTATCCTTTTCTATTCTCTCTATTTCTATTTTTTCTCTTTCTCTACTTCTCTCTTCTTTTTTCTCTTCTCTCTTTTTCTTCTCTTTCTCTCTTCTCTTCTTCTCTCCTCTCTTCTTCTCTTCTTAATTCCTCTCTTCTCTCTTCTTCTCTCTTTTTCTCTCTTTCTCTTCTCTTCTTCTTTCCTTTCCTCGTCTTTTCTCTCAATCTCTCTTTTTCTTTTCTTATCCTTGATCTCTTTAAGTCTATGCCCAAATTCTAACTCTCTCCGAAGAAACCCATGATCATTTAAATTCTCAAGAAACATTTTTCCATCTTCAATGCAATCTCTAATTAATTCTAGGTTTCTTATAATGCTTGAAGGCACAAACTTTCTTCTCATGCAAGCTTTTAAATCATACCAATCCCTAATGGTGGACTTTCTACCTTTCCTAACATGGTATTGTCTTTCATCCCACCACTCTCTTGCATGTTCTTCTAACTTAGAGAGATAAATGTTAAGGACATTATATGCACTCTCTTTATAAAACCAAAGATCTATTTTATGAACTTCTTTTTCCCAAGCTAGGTATGTTAATGCACCTATGTCTTTACCAAAGAATGGAAGATTCCTAGCTTGTTTATACATTTCATCAACATTATCTAGACTAGACTACTTATATGAAGAAGACCTAGAAGAAGACCTATATGAACTATAACAAGACATCTTTGTTCTTAAAAGTTTTCTTAATGTAAAGGATTAAAAGCTTCCACTTTAGACAAATCTCAGGTAAGAGAGGTGAACCACAAGGGTTGCTTAAATACCAAGTCTTGCCTTAGCCAGATATGTCTTAAGCTACTAACTAATTACCCTTTAAAATAAAATCACCTTTAAAATCAAAGGACATAAACTCTCAAAACAATTAAAACTAGACTCCTAATATTCGAACTCTACTGTGACTCCTAAACGTGAAAGACAAAAAGAATTCAATCATAAGCACCAATCAAACAATTGTCAAGAGTTGAAAGAGCACCAAGGACTCTTCCAAAGCACTTGGAATTTAAATGGCCTTTTACAATGAAATAAAGAAAAACTAACACATAACCCTATTACAAATCAAAAACTTCATGTTGCTGTTGAGGTCCTTGTTCAAATTCAAGTGTTGAACAACTTCTGGACAACTTTGGAATCTCCTAGCTCTTAGTTTCCACTCTTCCTTTCTCAGATTTGTTGCTGTAAAAATTCTCCTTTGCTCTACAGAAATTTTGCTCTCGGCTTGGTGCACACGAGCAAGCAATCCGCAATATCATTCATAGCTGATAATTCCTTGGTCAAGTCAAAGATTAATTCTGCACAAAGAACATTTAGTAATAATCATTAGCCAACAAACTGGATTCTCTCTCAAGGTTGGTAGATCAGAACAAGTCTCACAGCTACAAGTTTTGATGTTTCTGTTTCAGCACTCAAAAATGGTAAAAAGAAAGTAGTGGACAACTTTGGCTTCTCTCAAGAAAATTTGCTTCTGCACTTGTACTCTCACAAAACTCACAACTGCAATGTAACTGTTCTACTGTTACAGCCAGCATAAGAATTGGAATATGCAGCTTTTTGTGTGTCACTATTGCACCGAAAATTATGCAGATCAAAACACCAATCTACTGTAACGAAAATCTACTTCCACTTGGGTTTTCCGTGCTCCAACCTTCTTCCTAAAATGCTACCAATGTTAGGCCACGATCTGAACTAATTTCTGCACCAAAATAGAACTCAAACAAGCCACCAAAAATCAATTTCGAATGCAGAAAACAACTCTGTTGCTGCCAAAAAATTCGCAGACCAGAATGCACCACTGTATTTCTAGCAAACAATTGGTGTGCAGATTTTCAAAGAAAGATGGCACTCAAAATGATCTTAGGAAAGGCTCTAGAGTAGATTTGAAAATCAAGAAACAAAGATAAGTTGTAGAGACATGCAATTCAACTCAAATATGATTTAGGCAAAAGTGTTTGAAGAAATGCCAAAATGAAGCTGATAACTATGCATTCAGTTGTAAATTTATGTCACTTAGCACGGGTTCTATTTTCTTTTACAGTTCAACATATACTTATCACTAGTGGAAAAACTACTTTTTATGATAGGTAAAAATGACTTATTATGATAGGTAACTTGGCATCATAGTTTCAGGCATCATAATAGGGTCCAACATATTATGACAGACTTTTGTTATCTATCATAATATGTCAGAATTTATTATGACAAGTACTTTTTTACCTATCATAATATGTCAGAATATATTATGACAAGTAATTTTTTACCTATCATAAAAACTTGATTTTTTTTTTAAAAAAAAAATTACATGCTTACATTTGAAATCCAATCAATTTATAATTACTTTTCTTGTATTATGATCTCATCCAATTAATTTATAATTAATATATCTTAAAATGAACAAATTCAATTGAACAAATAAAATGGAATTCAATTCATACATTAAATTTTTCTTACGAAAATGTATTTGTACATGGGTAGAAAGGGGGAAAAAGAAAGCAATTGCCTCAAGCCTATAACATCAACTAAATCAATGTATCAAATAATTAGACACCTTCTCATATTACTCAAGGTCCAGTTGAATCTCTTCCCGAGTCCTCACTCCCCGTCCTCGAAAATCAAGCTTATCTTCTAAATCCTCAACTTTTTTGCAAATCTTGAATTTCTTGAAAAAGCCGATCAACATTTTCAACATGTTGCACCAATGTGTCAACTAAATCCTTGTCAGTCTTCACTTGTGCCAAAACACATAAAACCTAAAAATTACAGCAATTGTATAACCCAAATCAAGTTATCGAAAAGCAAAGAGAAAACAGATACAAGGCACTTCTAACAAAACCACACAGACCAATAAAAAGAATTAACTTAGTAGACTTTATTGTGCCAAAAATTTTATTGGACCACCATGATACTTATATTTGTAAAATTTTGTTCTAAGTAGATTAGAGATACAAACCTTTACTGTGCCAAAAACCTCGTATCCTTCAATTTTCGTTTGAATCCACTCGTTCACGAATAAATGGTCGAGTGGCATGGATCATTATGCTTGACAGAAAGTTTGTAAATATCTGGATTAATCGCAAACACATGAACTTAGAATGCAAGAACTTAGGCGGAGAAAGGGTGGCGAAGTTAGGGGAAAAGGGGAGAAAGGGTGCGCGAAAATAAGGTGTGTTCGAGACGTGTACTTGTGCGATGTGTTCTCGATGAGAATGAAAGAATAATTTCCATTTTGCCACAACTCAATATATTATGATAGGTGGATATCATCTGTCATAATAGCCTGTCATAGAATCTTCTTTTTCCAGTAGTGTATATTTTGAATTATGCTTTCGATTCATTTCCTTTAAGGATTGAAACCACGCATTTTGCTACCAATGTTCATACAATATGGATGCACAATTCACAACAACAGTAACATAAAACACTGCAACTTATTCACAAGAAATTTGGCTGAAATAAGGAAACCTGATTGGCTATATTTAGCAGACAGTGGTATTTTTCTTATTGAAAGCTTTCAACAACTTTAATTGACCAAATGTGACTTATATAAACGGTCAAGTGAAACAATTCAGACGTGAATCAAAATTTGATTCTATGAGTTGCCATTTCAAGCTCAATCATAACCAATGCATTATGGAGATTTCAGCACAGGATTCAAAAGTGTTTGGATCAGTGATTTAGCACTTGGAGCAAGTTTGAATTGCCAAAAATATCAGATTATAATGACTGTCAGGTACTGCATACGGCCAGTTCCAAAATTTCACCACATAGGTTGCCCAATTTGACAAAAAATGATTCATACACACATGGAAATCCATCCTATTGCTGCAAACAAAGTTGAAACACAATCTGATGATTCCAAACAACACACGAAATTGAACACAACACTTTAGAATTTATGAAGAAGTCCAGAAAACAAAACTATAGCTGGACAGATTTTTAAAAAAATTACAAGACTCTCAAGGATATATGCAACACGGTTCAAGCTGCTAGTGCTATATTTGGAATCTGCAAAGTAATGCTTTCCACTATAATGTCTTAACATAAGTTGTGGTATGCATTTCATCTCATTGCATCATATCCAACAGTCACTAGCACACAGTCATGAAACTGAAAGCAGAATAGCAGATCACGCAACTAATGGTGCTTATAACAATTTTCCACCGATTGCAAACCAAAATTCAACACTGTAACAGTTAAACTATGTTAACCTCTGGTATTGCCTTGCTGAGGAGCTTCAAGATGCACTAGGCTTCTTATTGACTTACTCTAATCAACTATGCAGATTTATCCATTCTCGGTTAAACATGGAACTCAGACAAAATTGGAAATAACAATGACATGACTTAACAAAACAACATTAGGAGTTCAAAATAAAAGACTCAAATCAATAACATGAACCGATTAAAATGGTAAAACCAAATCAAATAAAAGCTGGAACAAAGAACATCATAATAGAAACTACTGGAATTGAAATATTCAATGAAACAGTACACGACTAAAGCAAAACACGAATGGAATGTCAGGACAAATTAGAATGCAGGAAACGGATACTCTGCTGGAGCGTGCTGCAGAACCTAGGCTCCGAATACCACTTGATAGAGTAGCTCAAGCCATGGACGTGGATTTTAGCCAACGAAAGATGATAGCATTCGAACCAGAGGCAGCGCAGGAGGTTGCTTGGGATTTGGCAGCAATGTACAGAGGTGAAATAGTGGTTTAGATGATGGTTGAAGAGTTGTTTGGTGGTGTGGAAACTAGCTCAGGCGGCCTTCACTGGAAGGGAGCTAGGTGGAGGAGGGAAATCTCAATGAGAGTGACCTTTGGTTTAGAGTTCGTGTGCTGGAAATTACTTCAGCATAATAAACTCATATTCATTCCAAAACTTCTATCATAATCTGCTACATTCATATTTATAAGGCAAATCCTATGCTATGGACGGTGGAGATGGCAGTTGAAGAGATGCGGATCTTCCCACGTGGCAACGGTGAGGGATGTATTTCATTCTTTTGGATGAAGCAATGTAGATGCGTGAAGGTGCAAATACATTTCTACTAAATCACGTATCAAATGTCATGATAATGTGAAACATGTGAACTCTTCTTGTGGCATCTCCATATTTGATAAATTCAACCCCCTCCCTTTGTGGGAATGTCTCTTTTACCCTTTTCCTTGGGTTGGGTTGTTGGACCTTAATTATTGGGCTTGGGGCCAAGTCCATGGTGTCCTAGCCTTATTGAACCCTACAAAATAACATATAGACATATTAGAAGACAATCCTTCTAAGACTTAGAAAGAAAATCAAGAAAAAGTCTTCCTTTACTTCCCTTTCTTAGCCTTAGCTTTAGTTAGTACTCCTTTGAATGGAATACCCTAAATGGGTTTCCATCATCTCCAGTGTAGATGCATTTCGTATTCTCTTATCTTGCAACATATAAAGTTCTTCAACAATGTCTACTTGAAAGCATGACTTTTTATCTCTAGGATATGACATTGCTTGAAAAACATCAAAATTCACCTCTTCATCTTGTACTCAAACCTTCAACTTACCATTCTCAACATCAATTAAAATTTTGGCTGTCTTCATGAAGGGTCTTCCAAGAATCAAAGGTGCATCTCCATTTTCCTCCATCTCCATAACGACAAAATCCACCGGGAATAAAGATTTGTCTACTTTAACTATCACGTCTTCAGCCACTCCATATGGCTATTTAAGAGATCTATCAGCTAATTGAAGAGTCAGCCTTGTTGGCTTCAATTCTAATCCTCTAATCTTTTTGAACATAGAAAGAGGCATTAGATTAGTGCTTGCTCCCAACTTAATCAGAGCTTTTCCCACTTCTAACTCTCCAATAGTACATGGAATAGTGAAACTTCCTGGACCTTGCAGTTTAGGAGGTAATTTCCTTTATATGACTGCACTACTGTTTCCTTGCACTTCAGTGGTTTCCTTCTCAACATACTTCCTCTTTTTCATAAGCAATTCTTTTATAAATTTTGCATATGAGGGCATTTTCTGAAGTGCCTCAGAAAATGGTATGGTTATTTCTAACTTTCTAAAAAGCTCCATAAAGCGCTCAAACTGTTTTTCCTTCTCCCTTCTTGAGTATGTTTTTAGATAAGGCAAAGGTTTAACATACAACTGTTCTTTCAATTTTTCAACTTCTTCTTTCCTCTCATCACCCTCACCATTTTTCATATTTTTTTTTCTCTCTCTATCTTCCTCTTTTTCATTTTTTTCTTCAACACTAACTTTTTCTACCTCTCTTTTTTCGACTCTCCTCTCCTCTGTTCTTCTATTTGGTGAAGATGATAGTAATCTATCAGGTGAAGGAAACAAATCCCTAGATGGGCGTCTCACTCTCCTTCTCCTTCTTGCTTCGCTTATGCCTTCAAGAAGAGGTTGCGTATTTTTCTTGCTCCTAGTATGTCTCGTCTCCTGTTCGATGCACAAGAAACATAAATCCTAGTAGCACTTTTTTATATTTTAAAACAAATAAAAAAAAATAAAAAGATAAAAAGATATATACAATCAAGTCAAACTTAATCAGTTTACACTACTAGATAAGTTAAACCACGAGTCCCCGGCAACGGCGCCAAAAACTTGTTAAGTCCCTGGCAAGTGTACCAGATCGTTATCAAGTAATATAAACGGGTAAGTCCGAGTATCATTTTCCCAAATGACTCTTAGGCCTGAACTTTCATGTAACCTAATCGCGTAAGACTTGAGAAAAGAGAATTAATTTGGTGGTTAGATGCAAAGAACAAAAATAAACATGCAATACAGTTGATTCAGTTGGTTTTGAGAAACTATGGATGAATGGCATTGTTGGGGTTTACAATTTCATCTTATCCACTCTCATTTATCTACTCTTCTTATTTAATTCACTTATTTATCTAATTGCCATGCATACTTTCTTAATTACCCTTAACCCAATCCCTTGGTGAAAAGAGCCTATTACTAATTACCGGCTTGCTATCCCTAGCCTCCCCTTGTAACCAATAATTCAATGCAATCTGAAGCAATTACAATTGACCGTCCTACCCCTATCCCTAGGCAATATTGGCATAATCAAGGAATTTCCAACCAGTTCATGACATCACCGTACGTCCCCATATCGATAAAGACAAACATCTTTTACTGAATGAGTTAAACAATAAACGCATTGAGCACAGATGAGAACCCAACAATTGATAAACAAGTATATGACAAGCATATGAAATAAATAAGANNTTCAATATATGAGAGTTTCAAAAGATTACATTGTTCCCCAACAACAAAGGGTTTAGTTCACCATAATCATGGTGAAACTAGATGAAAATAATGAAAGAATGGAAGAAATAACCCTAACTTGGTTGAATGGAGCCTAAGCATCCAAGGAACCTCCTCCAAGGTGTGTGGAATAACTCTGGACGTTCACTCTGCCAAAAGAATCCCTATCTAATTCACACTAGGGCTATATATAAGCCCAAAAAGATAACAGATAGATAACAGAAAGATTTACAAAATCTAGCTAAAAAAACAGACAATCGTCCAGGCGCCTAATTTGACCGCTCAGCGGTTTGCCTCTAGCCGCTCTGACCGCTCAACGGTCAGTTTTGCCGCTGAGCGGTTTCCCTCTAATCGCTCTGAGCTCTCAGCGGACCATTTTGGCGCTCAACGGCTTGCTTGACCCTTCTTTTCATCATTTTTCTCCTTCTTTCATGGGTCTAAGTCCACCTTACTTCAATTTCATCTTTATTTCATCTAAAAACCCTACAAAACAATGAAAACAAGCATAATATCTCTAAAACCAACTTTTACTATCAAGTAAGTGTTTTACTTGATTTAAAGCTCATTCTAAGCCACAAAGAGTGTGTTTTACTATCAAATTTAAGCATGAAAATAAAAGTTTTTAGATAGTTGACAATTTTGTAAATAAAAGAAACTATTTTAAGTCTCTTAATATGATAACAGACTTAAATTTTTTTGTTTTAAGTCTGTTTACAAATAACCAGACATAAATTTTACACCATTTAAATTTATAACAGATGTTAATACTAAAATAAAAAATTAAATTTATTTTTTTAATTTCTTTTACGTTTCGCTAATCCCTCCCATTTCTCTTCCTCTCAAGCTCTCACGCAGTTTCTCTCCCTTCCCATCTCTACACCAATAATTTTCTTCTCAATCTCTCATCCAGCCACCGATGCGTTGACGGAACAGTGCCAACCAACTTTCGTGTTCTATCGTTGAAGAAATGGCTTTTGAAGTTGCGATTTTGGGATTGGGGATTCTGATTTTCCGAATTTCGTGTGTTCTTGATCTTCATCTGCAGAATGTTGTTGCGTTCTGAGGGTTAGGGTTTCGAATTGGGAATTTGGGTTTCTAATTCTTGCTTTAGGGTTTCCGTGGTGGTTGATGGTGGTCACGCTAGTAGCGTCAATGGAGGCATGGGTGGGTACGGCTAACGATCTGCAACGATTCATATTTTTCTTACCTCCAAGCGTCAATTTTTCTTCTCTCCTTGTAGCAAACCAACATTGTAATTGCTCTTTCGTCTGACACATAAAGAAAATTAAGCAAATGGAATATCTTTCAAAGGTATTTAGATTTATATGTATATATAATATGTTTTTGATGACATGTAGGAGAGTGCGACAGGCTGAACGATATAATTGGGCTACAACAACAGGGGTGAATAAAGAAATGCTCCTAGAGAATTTGCCAGAAGACCTCCAAAGGGAAATTAGACGCCATCTCTTCACATTTATTAAGAAAGTTATTAGAGTAGTTTCCTTGTAATCAATTCACTGGTTATATAGATTTTGCAAGTGATATAACTTTATGTTCATGAGATCTAGAATTTGATCCTTGTTGTTCCCATTATGCTAAATCAGTTGAGTTTTATTACAAGATAAGGTGATTCTGTGCATTGACCACACTTCAAGCTTAAATGGATCTTACATTGTGTTTTATATGTTGCAGGTTCGAATTTTTGCCTTATTGGATGACCCTATATTGGACGCCATATGTGAGAGGCTAAGGTAGAAAACATATATCAGAGGAAGCAAAATTTTGTATGATGTTGGTTTGGTAGAGAAAATGGTTTTTATTGTGCGTGGAAAATTGGAGAGCGTTGGCGAAGATGGAAGCAGTGCTCCTCTTTATGAAGGAGTGTCTGTGGTGAAGAACTTCTGACATGGTGTCTTGAGCATTCCTTAGCAAGCAAAGGTACATTTCACTTCTAGAATACAAACATTAGAAAAGTAATTTATATTAAAAATTGAAATGTAATGTTAAAATATATAGTTTCGAAAATTTTCATATGTTTAATATTTTTTTTTTCAAGCTTGATTTATAATCATTTAGTTTGGATGATTTTGGGTTAATTTATTAGATAATTTGATTTTTGTCATTTTAGGTTTCGGTTTAATGATTAAATAAATAAAATTAATAAGTATTAAATTTAACATTGTCACAATAAATTTAAATTCATTATTATTATTTTTTTATAATTGTATAAAGATCTAAGTATGTTGGTCCACAACAGACTTAAAATTTAAGTCTGCTAGTCAACAACAGACTTAAAATTTAAGTTTGTTGGTCAACAACAGACTTAAAATTTAAGTCTACCGAATCTATGTCTACCGAATCTAAGTCTGTTGTAAAACAGACTTAAAAAGCCTGAAATAACATACTTAAAAAGGCTCTTTTGTAGTAGTGTCCCTTTCGCGATTACTTTTTCTTCGTATTCACCTAATAATTTTTCCTTTTTTTACTCAAAAATTTTAGATTAAAAAGCTAAAACCATTAGTGCCTCTATAGATTTTTCATAACAAAGCTTAAACCATTTGTGAACATTTACATTGAACAATAATATTCATTCATAAATTCTTGTAAATTGGAACGTAAAGAAAGATAAAAAAAAAGGGATTAATATAAAAAACTAGCTTGTAAGGTGAGGTTTGGACCCAAACATATACTGTAAATTAACCACGTATATATTTTAAATTAAGTGTGTTTTAAGCCTAACTCAACCTCACAAGACCAGCTTGTAAGGTAAGGTGTGCAACAAAATATATACTATAAATTGGTTTTGTCTTTAGTCGATGTGGGACTTCTCCAACAATACATATATTGCTTATCTTATAAGAGTCTTACTTTTTTTTTATGTTATTAAAAGGGAATTAAAATCTAGTTTTATTCTCTAAAAAAAGTATACTTATTTACTTGTTTAACAAAAAAGATTTATTCTTTTAAAAATGTATTTTATCTTTCAAAAATAGAAGAATTTGACCTCCTATATTAGTTAACTTCAATTCCCTTTTCCAATTACTTTTTGTTCATATTCACCTCATATTTTTTTTCCTTTTTTTACTCAAAAAATTTAGATTAAAAACCTAAAAACACTAATGATGGTAGAATTTTCATAACAATGCTTAAACTTTCTGTGAACATTTACATTGAACAGTAAGGGTCATTCATAAATTCTTTTTATTCTTGGAACATAAAGAAAGATAAAAAAAAAAAAGGATTAATGTAAAAAACTGGCTTGTAAGGTGAGGTCTGCACCTAAACATATACTGTAAATTATATATATATATATATATATATATATATATATATATATATATATATATATATATATATATATATATATATATTAAATTAAGGGGGTTTTAAGCCTAACTCAACTTCACAAGGCCAACTTGTAAGGTAAGGTGTGCAACAAAATATATACTATAAATTGGTTTTATCTTTAGTCGATGTGGGACTTCTCCAACAATATATATATTGCTTACCTTAATAGAGTCTTACTTTTTTTTTATGTTATTAAAAGGGTATTAAAATCTAGTTTTATTCTCAAAAAAAGTATAATTAGTTACTAGAAATATTATTAAATAAGATAATACTTGTTTAACAAAAAATATTAATTCTTTTAAAAATGTATTTTATCTTTCAAAAATAGAACAATTTCACTTCCTATATTAATTAAATTCAATTCCCTTTTCTGGTTACTTTTTCTTTATATTCACCTAATATTTTTTCTTTTTTTTTACTCAAAATATTTAGATTAAAAAGCTTAAAACATTACTGACTGTAGATTTTTCATAACAATGCTTAAACTTTCTGTGAACATTTACATTGAAAACTAATGCTCATTCAAAAAATTCTTTTTTTCTTGGAAAAAAAAATCTATGTGGCATCCATGAACAATTTTGGGATGGAACGATTGGGAAATGCCGAAAATGTTGTCAATGGGAACATAAAGAAAGATATAAAAAAGGGATGAATGTAAAAAGCTTGATTGTAAGGTGAGGTCTGCACCCAAACACATACTTTAAATTAACCACATATATATTTTAATGTAATTGGGAATTCAAGTTAATTAATATAGGATGTCGAATTCTTCTATTTTTAAAAGATAAAATACATTTTTAAATGGATTAATATTGTATGNTAAACAAGTATTATCTTTTTTATTCATATTTCTAGTTTCTAATTATACTTTTTTGTTGCACACCTTACAAGTTGGTCTTGTGAGGTTGAGTTAGGCTTAAAACCGTAAGGTGTGCAACAAAATATATACTGTAAATTTGCTTTATCTTTGGTCGGGGATGGACTTTTCCAACACTATATATATTGCTTATCTTATAAGACTCTTACTGTTTTATATATGTAATTAAAAGGGTATTAAAATCTAGTTTTATTCTCTCAAAAAGTATACTTATTTAATAGAAATGTGAATAAATAAGATAATAATTGTTTAACAAAAAATATTAATTCTTATAAAAATGTATTTTATCTTTCAAAAATAAAACAATTTGGCATCCTATATTAATTAACTTCAATTCCCTTTTCCGATTAATTTTTGTTCATATTTTTTTCCTGTTTTTACTAAAAAAATTTAGATTAAAAACCTAAAAACATGAGTGATGGTAGATTTTTCATAACAATGCTTAAACTTTCTGTGAACATTTACATTGAACAGTAAGGGTCATTAATAAATTCTTTTTTTCTTGGAACATAAAGAAAGATAAAAAAAAGGGATTAATGTAAAAAATTGGCTTGTAAGGTGAGGTCTGCACCTAAACATATACTGTAAATTAAGCACGTATATTGTAATAACCTTTAAATTTAAAGTAAAGTTTTTTTATTATATTAAAAATAATAGAATTTAAGTTTTAAAAAAATAAAATAAAATAAATAAATAAATAAAACTCACAAACAGTTTCTGAAGGCATTTTGAGAAACGTGCATTTCTTTTTTTTTCTCCTTCAAACATCTCTCTAACCTTCTCCAAAACCCATTCTTCTCTCTAGATTCTTCAATTGAGCCATTAAATCTCCATTCCGTAAACGCTTAGACTATCTTGACGTTAAAGGCTTCGAGTTGCACCGATCAATTTCTAGGTTCCTCCGCGGGTAAGTTGTTTCTCACTTTTCCGTGCAATTTGGGGCTATGGGGCATGCAACAGTTTTGCTGCATGTGATTCATTTTGTCCTTTTTTTCAAAAATTTCTAGTTTATATTAGATCCTAAAAACCCTTTTCTATCTACAATTTATCTATCTATAGGTGACTCTTGCTTAATTGAGGATTAAGAAAAAGGGGGCAAATTCCTTTTGTACTGTGCTACCAATTGAAGGTAAGGGAAACTAGGTCTTTCTTTTCTTTAAATTGAAATTTGTAGAACAAAATATTGTGTAGACTGTGTTGTGGTTCTGTGGCATTGTTTGAGTTGATTTTAGTATTTTGTATGATAAATTATGTGTTTCCTGACTGTTTAAATTATGGAACTGATAATTGATGTTTGTGATTTGAATGGAATATGGTAAATTTCTTTTCTTTTTGTTTGGGCACATGTAACAGGGGCTTAGTATGTTAAGTTGTTAGTTTTGAATGGTTTTTCTTTTTTTAGGGAAAATTGGGTGCGTCGTGCCTCGTTAAAAGGAAGAGATTTTTATGATTAGGCGTGAGTAGAGAGGGGTATGTTTTATTTACTGTAGGGATTATATATGGGATTTTAGAATGATGAAATGAGGAGAGTGTGGAAACAATGAGGTTGAGTTTTAATGGTTACAATGAAAATCAGGAGAGGAGTACCGNGCANAGTTTTATGGGTGGTANGTATGGGTTCTNAGTTGTAAGAGAAAANGTTTTATATATTGGAAGTTGTAAGTTTTAGGATAGAACAGAAGGTGGAGGTAGATGGTTTTAAGGGTTTGGATTGTAGGAGAATGTTGGGAGTAAAGTGGAAAGGAGTGGAGAGTGTTGTATGGACATGGGTCTTGCTGTAGTGGTGGAAGGGATAGTTAGGAAGGAAAGCGTGAACGTGTATGGGAGTTTAGTTCTGGTGGAGAGAGTTAAAAGTGATACTTTTAAGTATTATAGTGGAGATGGACTGCATCTGTAAGCGTGGAAATGGAAGAGATTTTTCATAGAATATTTTAATATTGTATTAGTTTGGTCCTTGCGTGAGAGAGAGAAATGGTGGGAGCCTAGGATTTACTCCCTGCATGGAATTGTTTGAGAGAAAAGGGGTTTACTTTAAATGAATAAAAGGGAGTGGGTCCACGCTGTGAGCAATGAAAATGAGAGTAGCAATAGGAGAAAGGTATATTTCTACTGCAAAGAAAAGTTACTGTAACTAAGGTTGTGTAGTGATTCTTTTCCATAGTAAAATATATA
>NW_014543821.1:343293-348744 GCF_000741045.1 Vigna radiata var. radiata | reverse complement strand
ATTTATTTTGAAAGACATTTCTGTAATATGAGTTTGAACTTTATAATTCCTTGAAATTAGCTTTAGTCATCTATTTATTTTGAAATACCTTGAATTAGGCATAGTTTAAAGTTATAATTCATTTTGGGATGACTATAAAAATTATAAACCTATATTTCACATCATCTTGACTGCTCTCTTTTATCATTTTGTGTTCTATTCTATATTATATCATCTTATATAATTTGGGATGTCACATTTGGTATCAGAGCAGTTTTTATCCTTAGAGAACCTGTAGGTTATGTGCATCCTTACTTGTGCTTGTGTGCCTTTAAGTGTACGTGACCATTCTTTCTAATTTCTTTAAATAAAACTAATTGTCTTATTCTCTCCATGAGAACAGAAGATGTCGCGTAGACCTCCTCCCCCTCCTCCCGCTAATGATAATAGTGAGGCACCAGATATGATGAGGATGCTGGAGAATGTGTTGCAATCAATGCAACAACAGAATGCAGCACTAGTGCAACAGAACACAGTTGCTTTACAGCAGTTAGAGGCAGCCCGAGTGTCAGCTGAGGCCTCTCAAAGGCAATTTGTGGAGATGATGGCTGGAGGAAGAGCTGCTGCAGGTTCTTCTACTGCTACCCCTACTCAGGAATGGAGTCTAGAAAGCTTCTTGCAACACTGCCCGGCTAGATTCACTGGCAAGGGTACTCCCGATGAGGCGGACCATTGGTTTAGAGATATGGAGAGGATTTATCAAGCCAAACATTGCCCAGATGAAAACAGATTAGCTTTCACAGAGTATCTACTTTCTGGGGAAGCTAGTCACTGGTGGAGTAGCACCCGAGCCTTGTTGAAGAGCACTGATGTTCCAATCCCCTGGGACTTGTTCAAGATCAAATTCTATGAAGAATACTTTCCTAACAGTGTTCGTTTTGCAAAGGAGGTGGAATTTCTACAATTGGTCCAAGGAGATATGACTGTTTCTGAGTACGCCGACAAATTTAAACACTTGCTTCGCTTCCACACTCTAGCCATGAATGAAGAATATCAATGTAGGAAGTTTGAGAATGGGTTAAGAGGAGATCTCAAACTCTTAGTGGTTGGCCTATGTATCACTCAGTTTCCTGTCTTGGTTGAAAGGGCAAAAATAATGGAGAAGAATAAGAGGGAAGTGGATAGCCAGCAGAGACAGTCACAGAGAGTAGGCGGACCAGTGATATCTAGGGGAGGATCTAGCTCCCGAAGGACCCCATACTCTAGACCCACTTCTTCTCTTGGGTCTGGAGGTTCAGCTTCATCTCGGTCTTCTGTTCGATACACTCAGCCTGGCATATCAGGAAATGTCAGGTGTTATGGTTGTGGAGGTCCCCATCTTTTGTCTGTATGCCCTCAGAAAATAGGCTATAGAAGATGCAACCGGTGTAGGCAAGAAGGGCACTATGAGAGGGATTGTCCTATGAGCAGGAGGGCTAGTTCTCAGTCACCACAGGCCAGTAGATCTCTACAAAGAGGAGGTGCAAGTTGTTTCTTAATAATGTCGCATGTTGAAGTGAACCAAGACTCAGACTCTTTGAGTCAAGAAAATTCCGGTGTAAATCTATCAGTAGTCAATGAGTTTCTTGATGTATTTCCTGAAGAAATACCGGGTCTGCCTCATCCAAGGGAGGTGGAATTCTCCATTGATTTGGTATCTGGATCCGGACCTATTTCTATAGTTCCATACCGGATGGCACCAGCTGAATTGGCTGAACTAAAGAAACAAATTGAAGACTTGCTTGAGAAGCAGTTCATCAGACCAAGTGTATCTCCATGGGGTGCTCCGGTGTTGCTTGTGAAGAAAAAGGATGGGAGTTCTAGGTTGTGTGTAGATTACAGACAGCTAAATAAATTAACCATAAAAAATAAGTATCCTTTGCCCCGCATAGATGACTTGTTGGATCAATTACATGGGGCGACTGTCTTCTCCAAGATTGATCTGAGATCTGGTTACCACCAGATACTTGTGAAGCCTGATGATGTCCAAAAGACGGCCTTTAGATCCAGATATGGCCATTATGAGTATGTGGTCATGCCTTTTGGTGTGACTAACGCTCCCGCCATATTCATGGATTACATGAATAGAATTTTTCGACCATTCTTAGATAAATTTGTTGTCGTCTTCATAGATGTCATATTAATTTATTCTAAGAGTAAAGAATAGCATGTGGATCACCTTAGAATTGTGCTTGGAATCTTGAGAGAAAGGAAGTTATACGCCAAGCTTTCTAAGTGTGAGTTTTTGATGAAGCAAGTCCAATTTCTTGGACATGTGGTGTCGGCTGGAGGGATTTCTGTAGATCCAGCAAAGGTTCAAGCTGTACTTCAATGGGAAAGGCCAAAATCAGTCACTAAGATAAGGAGTTTTGTGGGTTTAGCTGGTTATTATCGCCGCTATATAGAAAATTTCTCCAAGATTGTAGCACCACTCACTCAGTTGACTAGAAGAGATCAACCATTTGCTTGGACAAACCGCTGTGAAGAAAGCTTCCAAGAACTAAAGCATAAGTTGACGAGTGCCCCAGTATTAGTCATTCCCGACACAGGAAAACCCTTTGAGGTTTTCTGTGATGCCTCACATCAAGGACTGGGGTGTGTACTTATGTAGGAGAAGAAAGTTGTTGCATATGCATCAAGGTAACTCAAAGTTCATGAGAAAAACTATCCTACTCATGACTTAGAGCTAGCTGCTGTGGTATTCGCCTTGAAGATCTGGAGGCATTATCTGTACGGTGCCCAATTCCAGGTGTATAGTGATCACAAGAGCTTGAAATACTTCTTTGATCAAAAAGAGCTCAACATGAGGCAGAGAATATGGATGGAGTTCTTAAAAGACTATGACTTTGACCTTTTCTACCATCAAGGGAAGGCAAATGTTGTAGCTGATGCCTTAAGCAGAAAATCCATACATGTCTCTGCAATGATGATCAGGGAGCTGAAACTAGTTGAGAGTTTCAGAGATTTGAAGATACAAGTGGAGCTTGAGCCTGACAATATTAGATGCTGCAAATTGGTGGTGTCTAACAGTTTACTGGAACGTGTTAAGGAGGGGCAACAGTTGGACCCAGAGCTTCAGAAAGCTATATCTTTAATAGGCACTGAAAAAGGAGAAGATTTTTACACAGGAACAGATGGACTTCTACGCTTCAGAGGGAGAACCTGTGTGCCTAATGATGGAGAGTTGAAGCGGTTGATTCTTGAGGAAGGCCACTGCAGTCGTTTTAGCATGCATCCAGGCATGACTAAAATGTACCAAGACCTGAAGAAATCTTTTTGGTGGTCTGGTATGAAGGATGATGTAGCTCGTTTTGTCTCCTCCTGTCTTACATGTCAGAAAGTTAAGATTGAACATCAGAGGCCCGGTGGCATGTTACAACAGCTTGATGTTCCTGAGTGGAAATGGGATAGTATTGTCATGGATTTCGTGACCCATTTACCACGTACTGTCAGGAATCATGACGCCATCTGGGTTATTGTTGATAGACTGACTAAAAGCGCTCATTTCTTGGCTATCAGCTTGAAGATGCCCATGTCTAAGCTTGCACAACTTTATATTAAGGAGATTGTCAGACTACACGGGGTGCCATCTAGCATTGTATCTGATAGAGACCCACGATTAACCTCTAGATTCTGCCAGACTTTACAGATGGAGATGGGTAGTAAGCTCCAAATGAGTTCAGCATATCATCCTCAGATAGATGGTCAATCTGAGAGGACAATTCAATCACTGGAAGATCTACTAAGAACATATGTCCTAGACCACTTGGGAGCTTGGGACGAAGTGTTATCTTTAGTGGAGTTCACCTATAATAATAGCTTCCAAGCAAGTATAGGAATGACACCATTTGAAGCTCTTTATGGGAGACGTTGCAGGACACCCTTGTGTTGGTTCCAAGATGGAGAATCAGTGCTTATTGGACCAGAAATTGTGCAGCAAACAACTGAGAAAGTAAAATTAATTCAAGAACGAATGAGGGCTTCTCAGAGTAGGCAAAAGTCATATGCTGATAAGAGACGTCGTCCCCTAGAGTTTGAGGCTGGGGACCATGTTTTCCTTCGTGTGACGCCTACTACTGGAGTGGGGAAGGCCATCCGTGCAAAGAAGTTGTCTCCTAGATACCTCGGACCTTATCAGATACTGAGACGCATTGGACCTGTTGCATATGAGATAGCCATGCCGCCCCAGCTGGCTAATCTCCACCTAGTGTTCCATGTTTCTCAGTTGAGAAAGTACGTTCCTGACTCTTCTCATGTATTGGAAGTTGATGCTGTGCAAGTCAAAGAAGATCTCTCTATAAAGATGGAACCGATCAAAGTAGATGAGAGGCTAACCAAACGACCAGACGGGAAAGCTACTACACTGATCAAAGTTTTATATACATATATATATATATATATATATATATATATATATATATATATATATAAATATATATATATTATATAACGTTAGTATATATATATATATATATAAAAAAAAAAAGAAGAAAGTATGCATTCTGTAAGTTATATATACATTTATATTTATATTTATATTTATATTTATATATTTATTATCTTTTTTTTTATAGAAACTTAATAGGATTAAGTTATATTTAATATTATATTATAATATATAGGTATTAAAATTATTAATTTTGATATGGAATTAAACTTTTAGCTATTATACATGTATGTTATATATTGGAATTGTATGGTTTGAAAATATATGACTTGAGAAGGAATGAAACATGATTTTAAGATTGTTGGTGGTGGTTTAAATGTAAGATCTCTAGGTGAGATCCTTGTAATGTTTAGAGTGAATATAGGAAGCTCAGTCTTGGGGGTTATTCTAACACTCTAATGACTCTTTCAATCTCACTTAGAGAAGAATTAGTCATGTGGTGAGAGTAGTAGGAGGTCCTAGTCTTGGGTNCTTCCAGTATNACCCAAGGCGAGTGATAACGNACTTANACTTGTGTGTGTGGTAGGGTTCAACCCATGGCAATGGCTTTGCAAAGAAGTAGAGGCCACCACAAGTGCACAACCCGCCATAGCTCGATATTCATTCTAAGTCCAGACGAGTCTTGNCTAAATTAAAATATGTTACAATGTACTATGTGTTTTAATTGCATGAATATTGTTGTGTATATTAGATTAGATTACATTGACATTTATATTTTTGAAAATCTAGCTTACCCTTGCATGTTTGNTGTTTGTTTTGTATGTTTGTCTTATTCTTNTTGCAATGATCATCTAAAATGGATGTGAGCAGAGGCAGATGATGTTCCATTGGAGCAAACTTTGGAAGGCGAGGATACTGTACCTAGTTCTTAGGATTCCTCTTTTCTCTTTAATTTATTTTGAAAGACATTTCTGTAATATGAGTTTGAACTTTATAATTCCTTGAAATTAGCTTTAGTCATCTATTTATTTTGAAATACCTTGAAT
>NW_014543821.1:307270-341803 GCF_000741045.1 Vigna radiata var. radiata | reverse complement strand
TAAATGGATTAATATTGTATGATAAACAAGTATTATCTTTTTTATTCATATTTCTAGTTTCTAATTATACTTTTTTGTTGCACACCTTACAAGCTGGTCTTGTGAGGTTGAGTTAGGCTTAAAATCGTAAGGTAGTGCAACAAAATATATACTATAAATTGGTTTTATCTTTGGTCGGTGAGGGACTTCTCCAACACTATATATATTGCTTATCTTATAAGAGTCTTACTGTTTTATACATGTAATTAAAAGGGTATTAAAATCTAGTTTTATTCTCTCAAAAAGTATACTNATTTAATAGAAATGTGAATAAATAAGATAATAATTGTTTAACAAAAAAATATTAATTCTTATAAAAATGTATTTTAACTTTCAAAAATAGAACAATTTGGCATCCTATATTAATTAACTTCAATTCCCTTTTCCGATTAATTTTTGTTCATATTTTTTTCCTGTTTCTTATTCAAAAAATTTAGATTAAAAACCTAAAAACATTAGTGATGGTAGATTTTTCATAACAATGCTTAAACTTTCTGTGAACATTTACATTAAACAGTAAGGGTCATTAATAAATTCTTTTTTTTCTTGGAACATAAAGAAAGATAAAAAAAGAGATTAATGTAAAAAACTGACTTGTAAGGTGAGGTCTGCACCTAAACATATATTGTAAATTAAGCACGTATATATATATATATATATATATATATATATATATATATATATATATATATATATATATATATATAAATTAAGGGGGTTTTAAGCCTAACTCAACTTCACAAGGCCAACTTGTAAGGTAAGGTGTGCAACAAAATATATACTATAAATTAGTTTTATCTTTAGTCGATGTGGGACTTCTCCAACAATATATATATTGCTTACCTTAATAGAGTCTTACTTTTTTTTTATATGTTATTAAAAGGGTATTAAAATTTAGTTTTATTCTCAAAAAATGTATAATTAGTTAATAGGAACATGATTAAATAAGATAATACTTGTTTAACAAAAAATATTAATTCTTTTAAAAATGTATTTTATCTTTCAAAAATAGAACAATTTCACTTCCTATATTAATTAAATTCAATTCCCTTTTCTGGTTACTTTTTCTTTATATTCACCTAATATTTTTTCTTTTTTTTTACTCAAAATATTTAGATTAAAAAGCTTAAAACATTACTGACTGTAGATTTTTCATAACAATGCTTAAACTTTCTGTGAACATTTACATTGAAAACTAATGCTCATTCAAAAAATTCTTTTTTTCTTGGAAAAAAAAATCTATGTGGCATCCATGAACAATTTTGGGATGGAACGATTGGGAAATGCCGAAAATGTTGTCAATGGGAACATAAAGAAAGATATAAAAAAGGGATGAATGTAAAAAGCTTGATTGTAAGGTGAGGTCTGCACCCAAACACATACTTTAAATTAACCACATATATATTTTAATGTAATTGGGAATTCAAGTTAATTAATATAGGATGTCGAATTCTTCTATTTTTAAAAGATAAAATACATTTTTAAATGGATTAATATTGTATGNTAAACAAGTATTATCTTTTTTATTCATATTTCTAGTTTCTAATTATACTTTTTTGTTGCACACCTTACAAGTTGGTCTTGTGAGGTTGAGTTAGGCTTAAAACCGTAAGGTGTGCAACAAAATATATACTGTAAATTTGCTTTATCTTTGGTCGGGGATGGACTTTTCCAACACTATATATATTGCTTATCTTATAAGACTCTTACTGTTTTATATATGTAATTAAAAGGGTATTAAAATCTAGTTTTATTCTCTCAAAAAGTATACTTATTTAATAGAAATGTGAATAAATAAGATAATAATTGTTTAACAAAAAATATTAATTCTTATAAAATTGTATTTTATCTTTCAAAAATAGAACAATTTGGCATCCTATATTAATTAACTTCAATTCCCTTTTCCGATTATTTTTTCTTCTTATTCACCTAATATTTTTTCCTTTTTTGTACTCAAAAAATTTAGTTTAAAAACCTAAAAACATTGGTGACTTTAGGTTTTTCATAACAATGTTTAAATTTTCTGGGAATATTTACATAGAACAGTAATGATCATTCATAAATTCCTTTTTTCTTGGAATAAAACACGTCTATGTGGCATCCATGAACAATTTTTGGATGGAACGGTTGGGAAATACAGATAATGTTGTCAATGGGAAAAAAAAGAAATATATATAAAAAAAAAGGGATTAATGCAAAAAACTAGTTTGTAAGGTGAGGTCTGCATCCAAACATATACTGTAAATTAACCACCTTTATATTTTAAAGTAATCGACAAAGGAAATTAAAGTTAATTAATATCGGATGTCAAATTCTTTTATTTTTCAAAGATAAAATACATTTTTAAAAGAATTTATATTTTTTGTTAAACAAGTATTATCTTATTTATTCATATTTCTAGTAAGTAATTATACTTTTTTGTTGTACACTTTACAAGCTGGTCTTGTGAGGTTTAGTTAGGCTTAAAACCATAAGCTGTGCAACAAAATATATACTTTAAATTGGTTTTATCTTTGGTCGATGTGGGACTTCTCCAACACTATATATATTGCTTATCTTATAAGAGTCTTACTTTTTTTTATATGTTATTAAAAGGGTATTAAAATCTAGTTTTATTCTCTAAAAAAGTATACTTATTTAATACAAATGTGAATAAATAAGATAATACTTGTTTAACAAAAATATTAATTCTTATAAAATTGTATTTTATCTTTCAAAAATAGAACAATTTGACATCCTATATTAAATAACTTCAATTCCTTTTTCCGATCACTTTTTCTTCATATTCACCTAATATTTTTTCCTTTTTTTTTACCAAAAAATTTAGATTATAAAGACAAAAAGCATTAGTGACTATAGATTTTTCATAACAACGCTTAAAATTTCTGTGAACATTTACATTGAACAATAATGCTAATTCATAAATTCTTTTTTTCTTGGAAGAAAAAACGTCTATGTGGCATCCATGAACAATTTTTGGATAGAACGATTGGGAAATACATAAAATGTTGTCAATGGGAACATAAAGAAAGATAAAAAAAAAAGGGATTAATTTAAAAAACTAGCTTGTAAGGTGAGATCTGCACCCAAACATATACTGTAAATTAACCACATATATATTTTAAATTATGTGGGTTTTAAGCCTAACTCAACCTCACAAGACCAACTTCTAAGGTAAGGTGTGCAACAAAATATATACTATAAATTGGTTTTATCTTTAGTCGATGTGGGACTTCTCCAACACTATATATATTGCTTATCTTATAAGAGTCTTATTTTTTTATATGTTATTAAAAGGGTATTAAAATCTAGTTTTATTCTCTAAAAAAGTATACTTAGATACTAGAAATATGAATAAATAATATAATACTTGTTTATCAAAAAATATTAATTCTTTTAAAAATGTATTTTATCTTTCAAGAATAGAATAATTTGATATCCTATATTAATTAACTTCAATTCCCTTTTCCGATTACTTTTTCTTCATATTCACCTAATATTTTTTTCCTTTTTTTTACTCAAAAAATTTAGATTAAAATGCGTGTGAAGATAGTCCTTCCATTTGTAGTCCAGCAACCTTTTTCCAAATGGTATTGTTGCCCAAATTAGCTTTGATCCATGAATGAGTGAGGTTCCCACCAGTGGTTGAAATCATTTTGGTAGAATTGAGTGCCCATATAATCAAATTCTTGTCCATACTGCATTCTGCAAATGTTAGACACAAAACCCTAGAAAATATTTATTAGATAAAAAATAAAAATAAACATAAAATCAAGTCAAATTTAATCAATTTACACTACTTGAAAAGTTAAACCACGAGCTCCCGGCAACGGCGCAAAAAACCTGTTAAGTCCCTAACAAGTGTACCAGATCGTTATCAAGTAATATAAAACAGGTAAGTCCGAGTATCGTTTTCCCAAAGGACTCTTAGGCCTTAACTTTCATGTAAATCAATTTTATAAGACTTGTAGAAAAATAAATCTTGTGATGCAAAAACGAAAATAAACATGCAAATGTGAGTGATTCAATTGGCAAGAAAAAGATATGGATGAATGGAGTTGTTGGGGTTTATAATTTCATCTTATCTACTCTCTTTTATCTACTCTTCTTATTAATTCGCTGTATTATCTAATTGTTATGCAAACTTTCTTAGTCTACCCTAAACCCGATTCCTCGGTGAGAAGAGCCTACTACTAATTACTGGCTTACTATCCCTAGTCTCCCCTAGCAATTAGCAATGCATGTATCACAGAAGCAAAATACAATTGATCGTCCTACCCCTATCCCTAGGTGGTATTGCTTAATCAAGGAATTCCTTATCAGTTCATGACTTCCCCGTATGCTCCCGTATCGACAAAGGCAAACATCTTTATATCAAATGAGTTAAACGATAAAAGCTTTGAGCATAGATAAGAAACCCAACAATTGATAATTAAAGCATATGCAAGCATATAAACATAATAAGAATTTCAATAAAAGAGAGTTTCAAAAGATTACATTGTTCCCCAACAACAAAAGGTTTAGTTCATCATAGACATAGTGAAACTAGATGAAATACAATGAAAGAATGGAAGAATAAACCCTAAATTTGGTAGATTGGAGCCTAAGCATCCAAGGAACCTCCTCCAAGGTATGTAGAACAGCTCTGGACGTCATCTTCTGCCAAAAAAATACTTTGAAGGTCGCACTGGGGCTATTTATAACACAGAAAAGTAACATAATTTCAGCCCAAGCCCAGTAAACAACCGCTTAGCGCCTAATTTGGCCGTTGAGCGGTTTCCCTCTAGCCGCACCACCGCTCAGCGGTCTATTTCACCGCTCAACGGTTTGCCCCTAATCGCAGAACCGCTCAGCGTCACGACCTGGTGGCCAGACAGTGGCTACTCCCTCGAATATGGCGCTCAACGTTGCTTTTTGATGCTCACCGGTGCAGAGTTTCTTCTTTTCTTCCTTTTTCTCCTTCTTTCTTGAGTCTAAGTCCTTCCTACTTCACTTCCATCTTCAATTCCCATCAAAACCCAGCAAAACAATGCAAAACAAGCATAATATCTCTAAAAACAGCTTTTAACTCTCATGTGACTCAACTTAAGTGTTTTACTTGATTCTAAGCTCATTCTAAGTCACAACGGGTGTGTTTTGATATCAAATTTAAGCATGAAAATAACGGTTTTTAGACCATTATCATTGTATATCCTGTTAAACAATTAAGTTTTGGTTACTGGTACCTATTTGACTTTGGGTCCATGATTGTTAGTTCTTGTTACATGTTCCTTTGGTATCCATACACATAATCCTTGAGGAACAACAACATTTCTATAATAACAATTTCTAACAATATGACCAATACAGTTGCAATAAAAACATGCATTTCTAGCAAGTTTTCTTAACTCATTAAACTTCCTAGCATTGGTTCTGTTAGAGTGAGCTTTGTATCCAATTCCTTGCCTATTTGTAATTGTGCTAGATGAATTTAATACAGCATCTAAGTTGTCTCTACCTTGTGTAAACTTAGCTAGCGTGCTAGTCAAGTAATTTATCTTTTCAATGTGAGTAGGACAATTTTCACATACTTTTTCAACAGTAACAGTTTTAATTTCAACATTCCTAGCAGACAGCAAAGCTTCATTCAATTCTTTTTTTAATCTCTCATTTTCTTCAACAAGGTTATTAATTATATATTCGTAATCTCTTTTTTCAGAGTTCAGTCGATTAACCTTGTACTCCAGTCGCATAGCTTCAGCATGTAGTTCTCTGAATGTCTAAATTAGCTGCTGATATTATTCTTCTATAGGTAGCTTCTCAAATTCATCATCACTGTCACACTCAATCTTTGCAGTTCCAGCCATGTGACATATGTTGGAGTTCTCCTCTTGGTCAGCATCTTCATCACTTGAGCTTTCAGAATATGAGTTTTCCCAAGCAATGTAGGCTCCTTTTCTTCTCATATTTCTGCCTTGAGGGAATCTTTTCTTTCCTTTCTACTTCGGCTGTAATTCAGGACAGTCAAGCTTGATGTGACCTTCTTTTCACATTCATAGCACTGGGCAGCATTTGTGTTGAAGCTCTCTTTTTGCTTTGACTTGCATGGTTAGACAATTGACTAAACTTTCTTACCATCAAGGTCATCAGCTCTTTGTCGTCCATCTCTGCTTTTGTGATGTTTTTGCTTGCAGCTTTTAGAGCTATGGACTTCTTTTCTTCAATCTCTTCTTCATCCTTCAGTCTACCCAATTCTAACTCATGTTCCCGTAGCTTGCCAAACAAGGTAGCAATATTCATAGTTGTAAGATCTTTCGATTTAGAGATTGTAGTGACTTTTGGTTGCCAATTCCTATTCAGGCTTTTCAGAATCTTGATGTTGATCTATTCTTTGTCAAACACTTTGCCAAGAGCCATCAGGTGATTTACAATATGAGTGAATCATTTATGGACATCATAGATGTTTTCACCAGCTTTCATTATGAACAATTCATACTCTTGTATCAACGAATTCTTCCTGCCTCTCTTGACTTCATTCGTGCCTTCATGTGTTACCTCTACAACATCCCACATTTCCTTTGCAGATTTCTATTGAGATATCCTGAAAAATTCATCAATTTTTAGTGCAAAGGCAATAATATTTCTAGCTTTAACATCATACTGAGCTTTTCTATTTTCATCAGTAGTCCACTCAGTAAAAGGTTTTATAACAGTTTCACTATCAATAATTTTTGTAGGCATATATGGACCATTCAAAGTGGCATCCAAAATTCCTTTATCTTGCGATTCAAGAAATATTTGCATGCGAATTTTCCAAAAAAGATAATTTTCACCAGCAAACAGAGGTGATCTGTTTGTTGAAGCACCTTCACCAAAAGTTTGAAAATTTGAAGTCATCCCCAGGTTTTACAGTCGAATAGAATAAAAACAGAGTTGACTGAATTTTCAAATATCTGATGAAAACCAGCTCTGGTGCCAAATGTTAGGAAATAGGTAGGCTTCGTTTTACACCAAGAAGGGGGTGAATTGGTGTTAGTTCAAAAACAAAATCTTTTCGCAATCTTTATACAAAAGTATAAAGCTTTTTTATCTTTCTTGAAATGCAAGCAATGAAATTTGTATGCAGCGGAAAAACGCAGTTAACTGCTAAACAAATAAAGTCCACTAGAAATAAAGAGTGCAGGGAAAGAAAAAATCAAACACTGGTTTTTATACTGGTTCGACCAACAATGCCTACATCCAGTGTCCTTCCAATCCAGGAAGCAAATGCACTATAATTGTTGCGGTTTTTACAACAAGGAATTTATAGAAGCACCACGCAAAAATATAAATCTCCTCTCTAACCCAAAACCAAAATATAGTTGCACACAAAAACCAAAATTGCAACAAGAATCCCCTCTTTTGCAATCTGAACCCACGTCGAACAATCCTCAACGTGTAACCAGCACTCTTCACAGGATGCCAAGCCTATCACAACTGACTTCACAGGTTGCCAAGCCTTCAATCAAACGCAGCAGTCTTTACAAGAGGCCAAGCCTTCAAGATCAAACACGAAGCACCTTCTTTGTGCAGATAATGATCAAGCAGTGAACGCAATTGACTCCTCCCTTTGAATCTCTCTCAAGAAAGATCACCATCGTCTTCTTGGAGAAATCTTGAAGCTTCTAAAACAAAGAATTCAATCTGAAACAGGAAAATGAAAATGTCAGATCATCAAAAGTCCCAGAACAAATCGTGTTCTATCTATTTATAGTTTTTTGTTATATCAAATTGCTTCTCAGTTGAATAGCCTACTAATTCAGTCGACTGCATTAAAACAGTTACAACAAACAGTCAACACAGAGGCTCTCAATCAACAGAAATTAACACACATTTATTACAGTTGACCAAGTCATACAAGCTTAACTAACTTTTGAAAATTATATCCGTTGGAGCTTGTAGGCTTAACAGAATTCCAAACAGATCAGTAACACAGTCGAATATGCAGTTTACAATGTCGATTGACACATTGAAAAACACTTTGAAATTCTTTTCAACTCAAAATCTCACAAAGCACAGGTTCACAAAATCTGTACAAAGATTTTAGCATAGTCGAATCCATTATAGGTGTATTCGACTGGACTAGAACTTTGTCACAACAAATATAAGTTCATAAAGGTGCTTGTGATCTTTTACTTCCAGAAATGTGATGTAATAAAAAAACACTTTATTTCACATTTCAATACAAGCATGTTCCACAAATATAACACACAATTAATCATAGGAACATACATTGCGGCACATCAAAACATGTTCAGCAGATATGACAAATAATTCTACACAAGAACACAGAATACTGTAACATGTATGCTGTTATTAAGCATTGTGCTGTCATAATCAAAAACGCGTTTGATATAGAGTTTGTGTTGTCAACAATCTCAACAAAACTTTCTTTAACTCGTTAGGCAGTTGAGCAATAGTCCTTGCCAGATTCTCCAATTGTTGAGTTAGAAGCTTGTTCTGTGCAAGCAAAGCATCTTCAGTAGGCAATTGAAGAACTCCCCTCTTTAGAATTGGCACGCCCCTTTCACTATGAGTTTCATTCTCATTAGCCGTCATGCTTTCTATCAACTCATAGGCTTCCTCAATAGTCTTTCTCTTGATATTACCTACAGCTAAGGCATCTAGCATAAGCTTGGACTATGTGCCAAGACCTCCAAGGAACGTGACAACTACAACAGTCTCATCAAAACCATGCACAGACGTCTTCCTCAACAAACTTTTATATTTTTCCCACGCCTGGCCTAGGGTTTCCTCCATGCCCTGCTTGAAAGAAGAAATTTCCATCTTACCTTTGTTGATTTTAAACTGTGGAAAATATTTATTCAGAAATTTTACCACGACAGCCTCCCAGGTTGTAAAGCTTTCTTCCGGGAAAGAATTTAGCCATAGCTTAGCATTGCCTCACAATGAGAAAGGAAACAAGCTAAGTTTAATAGCTTCATCTGTCACTCTGTTGATCTTCACCATATTGTAGATCTCATTGAATGTGGTGAGATGATCATATGGACTTTCATGTGATAGTCCATTAAACCGGTTAATTTGCACCAAGTGAATCAACGCCGACTTCATCTCCATGTTTAGTGCATTGACCCTCAGCCTTACGATGCTCTAAAAATGTTGAGGGCCAACCACATTAGATGCATCCTCCAGAGTACGTCTAGGAGTTTCCTCCTCAACCATCTCTTTTGTGCTCTGGTTGGATGTCTCTAGTGAGGGTTGCAACAGTCTCTCAAGAGAGGGGAATAATTCTCCAGATGATCTTCAAACTTTCCCTCTCCTTCGCACAGAAGCTTAAGGCAATTGGTCCTCCTATCCCTATGTCTAGGCAATATTGCTACCAACAGAATTTTCTCAGGTTTATACCTAACTATACGTGTCCATATAGATAGAATCAAAAATCATGCTATTGATTAATGTCTTAAGCAAAGCATACAAATATAATAGAGGAAAAACTCTAACAATTGATAAAAGAAAGCATATGAATTAAAGTAAGAATTTCAATACATGAGAGTTTCAATAGGATTACATCATTCCCCCAACAACAAAGGGGTTTAGTTCACCATAATCATGGTGAAACTAGATGAATTGAATGAAAAGTATGGAAAAGATAACCCTAGATTTGATAGATTGGAGCTTTTGCATCCAAAATCCGCCTCCAAGGTGAGGAGAATGTGTTTCTGCGTCCTTTCTGCCAAAAGATAGACCATCCAGGTCGTCTGAAACTATTTATAACTCATTAAATCGAAGCAGAAACTGGCCCAGGCCCAATAGTCCACCGCCCGGCGGTCAAGTCGACACTTGTACTCACCCCTCAGCAGCGTCGCTTAAGCGTATGACAGAGAATCTCTAGAGGGTAGCTACGACTCCTCTTTACTTCACTCTTCCTCCTTCTCTTAAGTCCAACTCCTATCTTCTTCAACTTCCTTCATTCATTTCCTAATAAATCCTGCCAAATCATGGAAAAACCAAGCATAAAACCAAAAAAACCAACTTTGACTCTCTTATTCTCTAACAAAAACAAATTGCATGATTTCAAGCTAATTCTAAGTCATAAGGGTGTGTTTAGTGTCAAATTTAAGTATGATAGTAACGGTTTTTGAACCGTTATCATTGTGCAACAAAATATATACTATAAATTTGTTTTATCTTTAGTAGATGTGGGACTTCTCCAACACCATATATATTGCTTATCTTATAAGAGTATTACTTTTTTCTATATGTTATCAAAAGGATATTATTCTCTCTTTTTTTCTCTAAAAAAGTATACTTAGTTACTAGAAATATGAAAAAAATAAGATAATACTTGTTTAACAAAAAATATTAATTCATTTAAAATGATTATTTTATCTTTTAAAAGTTGAACAATATATTAATTAACTTCAATTCCCTTTCCCGATTACTTTTTCTTCATAATCACCTAATATTTTTTCCATTTTTGTACTCATCAAAATATTTAGATTAAAAAGCTAAAATTATTAGTGATTGTAGATTTTTCATAACAATGCTGAAACTTTCTATGAACATTTACATTGAAGAGTAATGCTCATTCATAATTTATTTTTTTCTTCGAAAAAAAAAACGGCTAAGTGGCATCCATGAACATTTTTTGGATAGAACGATTGGGAAGTACAAAAGATGTTGTCAATGAGAACATAAAGAAGGATAACAAAAAGGATTAATGTACAAAACTGACTTGTAAGGTGAGGTCTGCACACAAATATATACTGTAAATTAATCACGTATATATTCTAAATTAAGTGAGTTTTAAGCCTAACTCAACCTCATAAGACCAGCTTGTAAGGTAAGGTGTGCAAAAAAATATATACTACAAACACGATATGATATTGAAACCGAGCGGTTACAATACCATATCGATCGGTTTAGTTAGATCCCGTGCTTGCCAAACCGAGTTCAATGCATTGGGCTGCAAATGGGCTAACGTTTGTATGATTGGGCTAATAATCCAGCAAAGAATAACATGGATCAGGAATATTTGATTGGAGATATAAAGAATATCTAATTGAATATATATATAAGTAGATTCTAATCAACCAACCGGATTTTCAGGTAAGATTGTTTATATTATATTCTGTTTATATTTTATTGGACCAATGTCAGCTAGATGTCCATAAGACAAACTATAAATACAGAACCAGGGCTAAAAGCCAGGTACGTTCCACTCAGACTCTATTCAGGCTCTATCTACTCACTGATACTCTGAAACATTCAATTGAGAACTGAGGTTCTTCCATCACACGCCTAACTTGGGCGGCGGAGTGCCATTGCAGGTACCTCGCCCCTCGGTCAAAGATTGAGGTCTACCAAACGGTCAAGGTTGAAGAAGAGCGAGCGGTCCAAAATTAGGAAAGGTCAGCGGTCCAGGTTGTCCAGACATCAAAAAGCAATAAAGCTACATCCGCCATGTCAGTCTCTCGGTCCCACAAACTTTATACTGAAACACTATAAATTGGTTTTATCTTTACTCGATGTGGGACTTCTCCAACAACATATATATTGTTTATCTTATAAGAGTATTACTTTTTTTATATGTTATCTATTGGAAATCAGGTTGGCTTAGTTTCAACACCAAGAGGAGGGGTGAATTGGTGAGGTTTAAAAATCAGAGTCTTTTTAAAATCTTTTTTCACAAAGTATGAACCTTTGCACAATTTCTTGAATCGCAAGTAATGAAAAATTTAAGTGCAGTGGAATTACTTAGTAGACTACAAAAACTGTAAAGTCAACTGAATGTAAAAGTGTAGCGATAGATAATTCAAACATAGATTTTTATACTGGTTCAGCCTTGATGCCTACATCTATTGTCCTTCCACAATCCAAAAGCAAATGCACTATAATGGTCAAGGTTTTTACAACAAGACCTTTATAAAGACCTCCACCTAAAAAATATAAAACACCTCAAATATATAATATAATGCATAAGACTAAAGTGGGGATGATAGTAAAATCTGGGAGTGATTGTTTGGGGCAACACTTATGGAGGTGTCTATACGCTATTTCACGGGAAATACTAGAGACGATTTTTAAAAATTATGTTCTCAAAAATCCATTCCAGAATTTTGAGAAAGCTTGTTCTAGATTTTCAGAAGAGGTAGTCTTGAAATCTCTTTTCACAAAAGGTAAAATCATCACTTTAAAAGTTAAGCAGGTGCCGATAGCAATTATGGAGGTCCAGTAAGAAAAAGGCCTTATTTTATGAGAACCTAAAAGGTTTGTATATCAGGTTGTCGAACCTAAATTCTAAATGAACTACGATTTTTTTAGCTGCTCCGACTTTATATTGAATCAACGTGTACACTTTACTTGCTATACATTTTTTTATGAAAAATAAATATGCACTTATATATATATATATATATATATATATATATATATATATAATATTAAAAATAATATTATTGTAATTTTAGATGTAATTATCTATAACTATATATAAAAGAGATACACTTTTTAAGTATTCTGTTGTGTTTTTTAATTTTATCCTCTTAATTATTATCTTTAAAATTTAAATATTAATTCATAATAAAAAACTTATTTTTAATTTTATTATTTTAGTAATCATTTTCTTAATTCAAATAATTACTCATTAAAAAAATTTATTTAAATTTTTTATAATTTTTGTAACCATTCTTTCAAATTTTAATAATTATTCATAATATTTTTATACAACTTTACCTATAATAATTTTTATTTCAATAACTAAACCTTATTTTATCTACAACTGTATATCTATAATTATTAAAATTTAAATAATTTATAAATTAAGTGTGTTCACGCTGGTTATTTTATAGAGGATTTTTCAGAAAATTAATTGTGCGTGTGGAAAGTTGATATAGGCTGCCCACCAAAACAAAATAAAAAACTATAAAATTCAGTTTAGGTTATAATTTCTTTTGTCTTATCTAACTTATTTTACAAACTTTTCAGTTTGATTTTTCATGTCGGCTCACGACTCCAATTTTACAAGATAATTTCTTTTCATTTCACTTTGTTTTCTATAATGTTTAACAAAATTTTCCTATAAAATTAAATGTTATTACAATTTCTTTATATGACAACAACTGTCTATCTAAAAAATATTGTTTATAAAAAATTATTCTTTAATTTTAAATAGTTTTATTTTTTTAAAATATAATTCTTTTATGGCTTCATATCATTCTTTGTCCCAATTTTGGTCATCTTTGTTTGAAATGGTTCTAATTTTTTAAAAATGTTCAATGTTGTCTTAAAGATCGTAATTTCTGTTAAATTTAGTCATTTTTGCAAACACCGTTTAAACCGTTAACGGCCAAATGTCCAACTGTGCAATCAGTAAATGATGTGGACACTTAATTGTTGACCTATCTTCAATAAAACATAATACAACCAATGAGGGACTATCACGTGATAGCCCCTTCCCTACCCAAAATTAAGGTTTTAGATTAGGGGAAGAGGAAGACTCCAGAGCACTTTCTACACTCCTCGAAGGCGGTTTCTTGGATGCTTAGGATCCAATTTATCAAATCTAGGGTTTACTCTTTCATCTTTTTCATTAACTCCATCTAGTTTCACCATGTTCATGGTGAACTAATCCCTTTGTTGTTGGGGAACAATGTAGTCCTTTTAAAACTCTCTTGTATCAAACTTCTTATTATATTCACATGCTCTTATTATCAATTGTTTGAGTTTTCTTCTCTTTACTTTAAAGCATGCGTCGTTTAACTCATTCGGTGTCATGATATTTAATTTTGTCGATACGGGAACGTACGGGGAAATCTAGAACTCATTAGAATCGGCTGCAGCGGAATTGTTAGCGTGGAATAACAAACCAAGAGGGTTTTTAATTCAAACATGTGCCTTTTAATTTCGTCTCAATTTCACTTACTACGCAAATAATAAATATAAATAAAAGAGTAAGGTTGAGAGAAATTTGCACAGATGATTTTTATACTGGTTCGGATCTTACCAATTCTACGTCCAGTCGCTTATCTCAAACCGAGATAAACAGTCCACTATCACAAAACAATTACAAATAATAATCACAAAGAAAAATAATTTGTAAAAGTTTAGAAATCACCTCTCTTGATACCACAAGAGATGAATTTGCACCTCCTTTGAATCTTCACAAAGGATGAGACACCTCCTCTGAATACTTCACGAAGGATGAAACACCTCCTCCGAATACTTCACGAAGGATGAAACACCTCCTCCGAATACTTCACGAAGGATGATCCTCTTCCAAACACCTCCTCAGATGCACCAAGGATGAACCAGCTATTCCTCTGTCACCGTAGTTCAATGTACCAGCACCACAGACAAGAGTTTCCTTAGCGTAGCAAGAGCACACACTTCTCAAAGAGTTCTGAGTGTTTTAGCACAAGGGAAGAGTTGTTGTTGATGGATAAAGAGAGCCTATAAATAGACTCAAGCAAAAACTCTTCCATTCTACGAAACTGGTCATTTAACGCATTTAATCGATTAATATTAGTGTTAATCGATTAAAATAAGTACAACGGCTAGTTTTTCAAATCAGAAACCTCCAACAGCTAGTATTAATCGATTATTCTCAGGATTAATCGATTAATTAATCGATTAAAACTTGCTTTAATCGATTATTCCAAAGCTGATTGGGTTTTGGCTTCTGCAGCGATTTTAATCGATTATATCAGGAATTAATCGATTAAAACGGGGAAGTTTTGATTCTAAACAACAAATACAAAGTAAAAAGGTACAAGAATCAAAACCTACTACAAATCTAAGTCCTAAACAATTAAACTACAATTATTACAAAAGCTTTTATTACCAAAAATAGGTCTTCAAAGGATCTTCATGAATCTTGGTAAGTCTTGACTTGATTTAGGCATCATCAAAACTTCATCTTCACCATTTTGCTAACAAAACTGATTAGAATTCTCTTGATAATGAAATATGCCTAGGAATAGGGGTAGGGCGATCAATTGCTTTAAGCTTTTGTACTATAATGCGTTGGTAATTACTAGGGAGACTAGGAATGGTAAACTAGTAATTGGTAATAGGCTCTTTTCGCCGAGGAATCGGGGCTTAGAGTACTTTAGAAAGTTGCATGACATTGATAATAAAACGAATTTAATAAGAATAGTAGATATAAGAGGGTGGATAAGGATGAAATTGTAAACCCTAACAACCCCATTCATACATATCTTTTATTTGCCAATTGATTCAAATTGCATTTGCATGTTTCTTTTAGATTTTGCATTCAAAACCCTAAATTCAATTTTTACTTAAGTCTTATGAAATCAATTTACATGAAAGATAAGGCCTAAGAGTCCCTTGGGAAACGATCTTGGACTTATTGTCTATTATTACTTGATACGATCTGGTACACTTGTCAGGGGCTTAACATTGTTTAAAGAGTGTTTGTACTTGAATGATAAATGTATGAATGACTCTCTTAACACTTGTCAAGGGTTTTGTGATAACGGTTGAAATACCGTTATTTTTATACTTAATTTTGATACTTAATGCATCCTTTTTGACTTAGAAACTTGCTTGGACTCATGATTTTGCTTTAGTTTTGTGAATAAGAGAGTTGAGGATATGCTTTATGATTTTATTACTAAATTCCCTTAATTTTGAAGGCTATTTGAATGTTTTGAAAGAAGAGTTGAAGTATCAAATAGTTGGAATGCAGAAAAGTCAACCAGAATGTAGAAAAGTCAACCAATCAACCAGTAAACCAGAATGTTGAAAAGTCAACTAGAGTGCAGTTTAGTAACGCAAGTGGCACTGAGCGCCAATTTTCTTCTGTTTTTCACTGTTTTGTGCCTGAGTGCCACCGTTGGGCGCCAGTTTATTGTCACACCCAACGTTGAGCGCCATTTTGGATGCTGAGTGCCAGTCTCGTGGGCTTGGGCTTGTTTCTGCTATTTTTTATGAACTATATATTGATTTGCACGACCCAGAAAGGGTATCTTTTGACATAAAGAGGAGCAGAAACACTCTTTTCACCCCTCGGAGGCGGATTTTGGATGCGGAAGCTCCAATCTACAACTTTTAGAGTTCTATCTTTCATTCTTTACATTATTTTCATCTAGTTTCACCATGTCTATGGTGAACTAAACCTCCATTGTTGTTGGGGAAATGATGTAATCCTTTGAAACTCTCATGTATTGAATTGATTCTTAATATATATGCTTTACTTCATTAATTGTTAGGGTTTTTCCTCTATACTCTATCCATGCTTTGTTTAACTCATTCAATTGCATGATCATTGATTTTGTCGATATGGACACATACAGGGAAATCTAGAACTGGGGAAATTTTCCCGGAAGCAATATTACCTTGACATAGGAATAGGAGGATCGGTTGCCTTTAAGCTTTTATATAATTGTAATGGATAATTTGTTGCTATGGATACAAGATATTGTGAACTAGTAATTAAAAGTAGGTTTTCTTGACCGAGACATCAGGTTTAAAGTAAATTAGAAAGTGGCATTAACATTAATGAATGAGTCGAATTCGTAAATACATGAGAGTGGATAGGATAAGTCAGAAACCCCAACAACATAATCATCTCATAATTTATCAACCATTCACATGTGCATTCATTTGTCAATTGATCAACACTTGGATTCATGTTTATTTTTCGCAATTGCATTTTAAACCTAATTTCCGTTCTCAAGTCTTAAATAATCAATAAATCACATGACTATTTAGGCCAGTGAGTCTCTTGGGAAAATGATACTTGGTCTTACCATTTATATTACTTGATACGATTTGGTACATTTGCCGGAGTCTTAACAATGATGCCTTGAGGATTGTGTGTGACGCTCGCGAGGTTGAACAGAGGCTCGATTTAGGGTTCCATGGCAATTGGAATTTTTTGATTTTTGGGTTTGCAGCTGATGAAGATGGAGTTGATTTCACGGCGACCATGGAGGTTGACGACAACGGCCGTTGTTGATGGCACGATGACATGTTGTTGGCGGCGACACTGTAGTGGCTGCTTAAGAAGAAGATGACGGTCTGGGTTTCTCTATAGATGGATTCTCGCAGGCTGTTGAGCCCCCATGGTGATGGTTTGAGAAGGAGAGGCAGTGGCGTTGATGGATATCCACGATGGAGGAAGGGGAATATGGTCTTGGTGATGTTTCTGGGTGGTTGCTGGATGGAGAACGGTGGTGGTGGCGCTCTATGGTGGCGTAGTTAAAGTGTCCATGTCATTCACTGATTGCACTGCTAGACATTTGGCCATTAACGATTTAAACGTTTGCAAAAAGGAATAAATTGAACAAAAATTACGATCTTTAAAATTACATTGAAAATTTTAAAAAAATTAAGACTATTTCAAACAAAAATAACCAAAATTGAGACCAAGAATGGTATTAAGTTTTTTTATTGATATGGTCTAAAATTGACTATTAGTTTTTGCTTGTGGGACATAACATTTGTTGGTGAAAATTATTTTAAAATCACAAGAGCTAATCCTAGGATACCTTAAGTCCTAAAATAAGTCTTAATTACATCACTGGGTTAAAAGACTAGATTATAAAGAAAACATTAAATATTAATGAGATAAATTATACTTCGTCTAATTGGTTTCAAGACCCGGTTACAACAAAAATGTCTTAAATTTATACGTGAGATTAATTATACTCCGTTTAATATTTTAGTACAAGTCCTTGTAAAATAATCATACAAATAAAAAAGAATAATTGAGTTCATTTTGTCAAATTTTAAAAACATTGTGTCCAATATATCAAATTTATATTCATTATTAATCGTTTTTAAAATTTTCTTCTCATTATTATTAATAAACAACACACATATTCATAATATATAAAAAGAATTAGAAAAAATCAATGATAGAAATTATAATTTTGATAAAAGTAATTTTTTAATTTTATAATACATGGATCAATGGAAAAACTTATAAAATTAAATTATTTACCTACTTTAAGAACCTTAACATTTAGAAGAGTAAGTTTCAATATAGATGAAGCTAAAGTCCACAAAAATAATAACAAGAAAAAAAAAAACACAATTTACTTAAACAATAACGTAGATGGGCTCATCCTTCAAATACTTTGCATAATCAAACTATCTTGTGTTATGTGTTGAGTGTATACCAAAGTACAAAACATGATTGAAGTAGTCTTCATTAATGATTTGTTTATAATTCATTCGTTAAATGTTTGTTCCATAATTATGAACTACATTATGTAAGGATCCAAAAATAATGTTTATAATTTATATTAAAGAAAGGGGGTAAAAATTGAATTAAGTAAAAGGGGAGGGGCCATTTAATTAAAAGAAGAACCCGTTCTTTATTTTTTGCTGGGTTTCTTCTAAAAAGTTAAGTTCAGCTCATTTTTTAAAGAACGCTTCTCTCTCTAAAAATCTCATTCCCCTTCTCTGCCTTCTCTCTAGTCTCCACCCTAATTGTTCCATTGCATGTTTGATTTGGAGGTGCTCAAGTGACCGCGGCGTCGAGAGCTTCGCAACCATCCGATTAGATTTTCGTTCTTCACCGTTAAGTATGCTCTGCCCTCTTCCTCCGCTGTTTGGAACCTAGGGCAAGTTGAACGTGCTTAGTGTTCCATTCCTTCCCCTTTTCCTCCGTTCATTCTAGCTCTAAGAGTTGTTTCTGTCACCACTTTAGTGGCCTGTAGGGTTTGGCTGCACCCATACGGTGTGAGGTGCTACAGAGAGTGTTATTGTAAACTTTCTGTGAGAAATCCAAGCTAATTATTTCTGGTTGAACCTGTTTCAGTGTTTTATGCATGATTAATTTAAAAATATGATGTTCCGTTGGGACTATGTTGTTACTGCTTTATGTATTTGGTTTTGGGTATGAACTTGATTTTATAAAGTATGAGCCGTGATTAATTTCATGTGCACTGTTTGATGAATATAATCTGTTCCTGAATGAGTTAGTGACTGTGATTGATTATAATTTTGGAAAGGTCTGGGGTCAGATTTAATTAGCATTATTTGGGTAGCATCGGAATGCACAGACACTGTTTCAAGTCACTGTAAGAAGAAGTGAAATGTTAAAATTTGGCATTTGAGGTTTAAAGTATAATAGGATTTGTGTTGTATATATATTGCCTTGCTTGTATATACTTTACTTGGGTTGAATCTAGTATGTTCGTGTTGGTATAATTGCATGCTTTTTATATAATTAGCCCACCTTTGCATTTGCTTGTGTTTGTGCCATGTTTGCGTATGTTTTCTTTTGCGATAATCATCCACTTATTTGGGAGCAGATGAGAGGAGGTTACTTTGGAGATAGCCTTGGATGGGAATGACGATGTTGCAGCCTAGTCTTCTTAGGACTTTCATTTGCTCTAAGTTATTTTAAAGAACTTTGTTATGGTTAAAGTTTTAAATTCCTTTCCCTTTCAGGAGGACTCTAATACTCCAAGCGTTTAAATTCTAGTTTTCATTCCAATGTTATTTTGAGGATGTTTGTGATACTCTAATTTTTTGTCTTAACTGTTTTTCAATATTATGTATGTCGATGTCCTTATATATAAATATATTCTATATATTTGGGATGTTACATTTTCCATGTTGTCTTATAGAGTGATCTTTAATTTTATTCAAAATATAGACTTTTTCAAAAATAAAAATGTGAAAAAGATGAAAGTTGAAGTAAGTTATATGAATAACAAAAGAAAAAAAAAGATAGTTGGGTGAGTGAGAATGAAAACTATCTAATAGAACAGATAGAATCAACAAGAGGTGACTGTAACCCACTTAATTGCATGTGCAGGCACTAGGACAGACCAAATGGCTTATAACTTACTCCCATTTTTGCTACTCAAAAGAATCCAATGTTTTTCTCATACCTACCCAATATATGTGCATGCCATTGTCTTTCCATTTTTTTCCAACTGTTCTCCATCTCAACAAACAACAAACTCATTATATTACATCCAATACAAGGATGCTCTTCTTTATAAACTATATAATGATACTCCCCCAAACAATATTTAACTTATATATATTGAATGTAAGAGTCTTCATCCTTTTGTAATACTCAATTTTCTTATTTTTACTTAGATTCGTGCTTAAACTTTCAATGATAATATACAAACTAACTCACAGCATCAACATTGAAGTTAGATGAAATTAACTTTTGCATTTCCAAATGTGGATAATTTAGTGACAACCTAGTATGGTTGCCGTGAAGAACTAAAAAACTACTTAAAAATTATGTTTGACAGAATCTACACAATGATATTAAAATACTAAAAATACTCTGTTAAGATAAAGAACAAAGCAATAACTAAAAAATTATTGCACATTGAAACCACATGTTCTCCACACTCTTTATGGACATTATAATCCCAAACCTGCTGGGAATGCTCATATTCTGCAACTCTTACGAAAACCCTAACAACCCTTTATATATATATACGTGTCCAGTTAGAATCCTCTAAGCACGTGGCCACCCAATGATTCCACTGAAAAAAAATAAAAAATTTACTTAAGATTATAGTTGGTTTCTGAAACTGTCATCAAATGCCAAAACTTTCAGCCATTGGGTGATTATTTTAAGCCAAGTTCACATGATCCCATACATATAACAGCGCAATACTATAATATTAATATATATAAATATAGTAGATATTGGAGGCAAGGCAGATTGTATCACATGTATTGTTTAATAGAGAAATGGATACTTACGTATATGATGTATTTACAATGAAGGTGTGCGTAAGATTAGGGTCTTATTCAGGTTCCATATATGACAATAACATAATTGGAAGTTTATGCATAACTTTCCAAAACTGCAAGGAGTTGTGCCTTTCAGGCGAAGCAATTGCTTCAAAGCAATGGTGTTTCAATTAAGAATGTGTCTTATTATTTAGCATTCATTAATTATCGACCACTACTGTCCTACTGGTTTGGATAAATAGCTGAACATGAAACCTAATATCAGATTTATAGATATGCCTTCTCTTTCATTGAAAATGAAAGCCAATCGATTCTTCTCGCTATATAAAATTTCCTTCTTTCTAGAGAAGTGTTCATACTAATCCGTGTTTACAATTAATAATTTTATGTATCAACATTCATAAAAAATAAGAAAAAAAAAATGTAAAGTGAGGCAACTAGTACTTTTGGTCACTTATTGTAAAAAATCAAGCAACAATTGAATTCAAAGTTTGATATAGTAACCAAAGTTTAAGGAAATCAAAAGTTGAGAAAATCATTCCCTTCAATTTCTTAAACTCTTTTCATAAATTATATGTATAATTAAGAGGTGATTGTCTTTGTATCCCTTCTTTAAAAGGAGTTTTAAAACACATTTTTATGTGACTTTATTTATACAATGTCATATGGAATATTTTACCGACCACATTATTTATTTATTTTAATAAGGTTATGAATTTAATTTGTTAATATTAGTTTGAAAGAGATGAGTACTTCCCTACTTGATCATATAAGTTATTAAGAACTCTTTCTGATACTATATTAAAAAATGGATTTTAAGTCTAACTAAACCTTACAAAATCAGTTTTAAAAGATAATATTTGCATCCATTTTTGTACTATGAAATCTTTTTATCTCTAGTCGATATACAATCTCCAACATACCTTTATGTCATCTTGGATTCACTTATATAATTAAGAGGCAATTGTTTTTATCTTTTTTAAAAGGAGTTTTTAAACACTTTTTTTATGAGGCTCTACGGTGTCATTTAAATTATTTATTTATTTATTTTTAATAAGGTTATAAATTTAATTTGTTAATATTAATTTGAAATATATCAACTTTAAGCTTATAAGATGATATTTCAATCCAGTTATATATTATGAAATCGTCTTATCTTTATGTAGGATCTCTAACACACCCTCTCAAGTCAAGATATATACATCTCGAACATAAGACTAAACATTAATGGGTAGTTCAAATTTGGTGGCAACCCGATAACGGGTGATAGAATAGACCCTACAAATGACAAATCTTGTTAGGATAGACTCAAACACATTATTGTGATACCATGTTAAAAATTAGACTTTAAATCTAACTCAATCCTACAAAATTGATTTGAAAGGTAATGTTTACACATAGTTATATATTATGAAATATTTTTATCTTTAGTCAATGTGGAATTTCTAAATATTTTTTTTTATGAAATTATATTTAAGTCTATTTTAAAAATAAATAAATAAATAAAGTGATATATAATATGTCTTCACATGTCAATCTATGAATGAAGCCACCTACAAAGTGTTTTAACATAGTTGTTATTTAAAAGTCTTGAAGTATATATGGTTTTATAAAATTTGAAGTCAATTCAATTAATGTGGATATATCTAAGTGATGAAGGATTCTATGTTAATTGTTGTTTTTTCATAATGCGAGTTTAATTCCTCTTCACATCATTAAAATCCCTCTAAATTGGTTGAGAACTATCTTTGGACGATTTCTTGGAAACCAAATTTAACTAGGTGCAAATAGATAAAACTGTTTGTGATATATGCCCAGTAATATATAAAAAGTGTTTTTAAAATTTCATTCTCTTAAAAGTGTTTTTACTTATAATAAAATTTCATTTAACACTTAATACATTAATTTGAATGATGAAAAATGGTTATTATGCTTCTGGTTGGAGTAGAATTAGGTGTAGATTTGTGAGATGATAGAAAAGTTAGACAGAAAGGCGTTATTAAAAGGGAAATGTGGTGGTGATTAAAATGACAGAAAAAACCGAGAATTAATTGCCCGACAAACAGAAAGGGAAGCATCCTTGCATGAAATTTAGCAAGTTAGGGAACAACTCATTCATACTAGAAAAGAAAAGAATGAGTCAGGGTAGGTGCTATAGCGTTTATCAATTTGACAGCAAGCCATTAGAAAAATGTTGCAAGAAGCGTGCTGGAAGGGGAAGAAGTTAATACATCTATGACAGTGACAACATTCATTTGTGATAGACATTATTATGATGATGTTGATGGTCTCCACAAGCAAAACTGAAAACAACATATCATATGATTAATGAAAAAAAAAAAAAAAAAAGAAGCAAGGAAAAGGTGTAAGGGAAATTTACATTGTATCTGCATGTACATATTCACCTGAGCTAAAGTTTTCTACTAGTATTACTATGCATGGCATGACGTGATGCAAATTTGACTGGTAGATTGTGACAATTTATTTTTTGGTTTAAACTTTAGGGTGCAATTTTGACCACTGTCAACACTGGCATGTGATCCATATAGAGGAAAATAAAATGTACAAGTAAAGAGATGAGTTGAAAGTGAGGTGTGAAAACGCACCTAGATGGATGATAGAGAGTGGGTGACAGTGATCTCACATGAACTCTTCCATTAAACCCTAAAAATGTTGCAGTGATGAATTAATTCTCTGATTGATCAGTGCCAAAAATTAAAAGTGGGTACGACCAAATCCCCAATTGTGCTCCATATCCCAAAAATTCTTTATTTACTCTTTGTCACCCACGTTTTATTTAACACATTCTGAGTAACATTTAAAGAACTATAAAAAGATTTCTTAAACATGGTTTACACACTTTCATAGTTTACATGAATGAAGTTTTTATTATAGTAAGTAGCTAAACTTTTTCATACGATACCGATACCCCTTTTCCTATGTTGCCATGAACAACAAAATCGACAATATCTCATTCACGAGAATGACTATTTCCAACTCTCTTTGTTTTCTTCCACTCTTCCATATGCTTGTCTTCTTCCCTTCTTGGAATTTGTGTTTGATTCTTTCTTTTTTTATGCCCACTTTGTTAAGTTCGGGTGGATTTGGTTCATTGTGGGCACTGATTGATGAGATCAGCTCACATCATCGCAGGGTCTTTCTTCAGAGAAATGGCAAACATTTTCTTTCTCTAGAATATACGCGGGTGTGATTCCAAAGCAAGCTAAAATAATGAGTTTATGAAGTTAAGTGTAAGAGAGAATGAGAATCTCTCCTTATTTTAATGTTACACGCCATGTTGCCTGCACTCATCAGGCACTTGCAGCAACGGTTTTAGTTTCTCATTCCCAATTAATTAACTCAACCAAATACCATTACTCAGAGTTTCAACAAAGATTGTTACACTAACCAGCTTAGGGGGGGAAAAGTGACTAGCCCTTTATTCATTCATGCATTCATAGAAAATTTTTCAAGCCCTGCCAGATTGAAAATTTCTACTTGATATATTAATTCTATTTTATACACCAAGTTTCAAAACATGGGTTTTAATTTAAAGAACTCATAATCAAGTGTGGTAATTGATGGATGAACACCCTCTTGATTTCACAGGGAAAAAGTAGTACATTGAAATTTTAAATTAATTAACTCTTCCTTTGTTTCAATTGAAATGCTGCTGCTCCAACCATGGCCAAAACCCGGATTGATCATCCATGGCACAGAACATGTTGCTTAGGCTTTCTTCTTTGACCATTTGGTCAATCTTTTGGCATGGAAGGTCTGGTCTTGAAGAAGTTTGGAAAAGCTGAGCAACTCCTGCAGGCCTAGCAGAAGATGGAAACAGGGTTCTGCTCGGCTGATGTGTAGAGAGAGGACTGTCAATAGCTGGTGTCCTTGAGATATCCAACTTGATGTCTGAGCTGTTCTCACTTCTGTTGCTGCAGGATCCTTCTGTTTCTTTGTTAAGGTTGATGGATTCAGTTGGCTCTCTACTTTTCAGTGCCAATATCTGCACCACAAAAATTACCTAATCCAATAAGACGATACAACAAACAATATGCATGCACAAGAGTTGGACCTAAAAGGCTAAAACACCAACACCACCCCTGCGCCTTCAAATAAAAACAATTTTGTTAAGCCTCTGGAAACTAGAATATGGTATGATGAAAAATGAAAAAGCTTAACCAGTGAAGTGTGCAAGAGAGAGAATGGAAGATGTCAATGGAGAGAAGATGGATCATTGAATCTTGAACCAGTCACTGTAGATGAAAGGAAAAAAGAAAAAACTTTATAGAAAGTCACTAGTAAGAGAAGAAGTGAAAGGAACGGTTTTGAAAACTATACACTAGTCAAAAAAAAAAAAAAACATAAGCACTTGTGAAATGAAAAAGGATCATCATTACTACCACCAAGCTTTATTCCACAGAATCAAAACAATCTCATCAAAATAATCTCACAAAGAAGAAATTCATCTTTTATTGTAGTTTTAACTTTTCCTCAAGGAAAAGAAAAGTTGAAAAGCAAAAGATGATGTGAAAGTAAACAAGAAGGAGACTACACTGCTACAGAACTAAATGATTGGAATTTGATTGAGTTAGAAGGTAACTATTAACCTCAGCCTGAAGTTTTTGGTTCTGAGTTTGAAGTGCATCATTATCTGACTTGACAGATTCATACTGTCTTTTGAGAAGATCGTAGTCTTTCTCTAACTGCTTGGTCTTCCACCTTGCCCTTCTGTTCTGGAACCATATAGCAATTTGTCTTGGCTGCAAACCAAGAGCTCTTGCAAGTTGCATTTTCCTCTCTGGCTCAAGCTTATTCCCCAACTCAAAGCTCTTCTCAAGTGTCTTCACCTGTTCCATGTTAAGCCTCCTCTTCTTCTCCCCTGCCTGTGATCCGTCATCGGACAAATCTTCCTCAGCATTGGCCTCTTCTCCGTGCTCAATCCCTGATGAAAATGACATGGATCTCTTTCCCAGAAAGGTCACTCCCCCTGCATCAACATTCAGAAAAGGATATCAGACACATGATATTTGACTATGTGCTCGTGTTTGTTTGATTCTTAGTGATAGAGAGAGTGTACCATGATATTCTTGAGGTGTGCAGGAGGGTAGAATTGACGTGAGCGAAGGTGGAGGTTGATGATCATCATGGTGAGGGGTTTGGAGCATGAAATTTGCTGGGAAGAAAGCCATCTCATTGCAGGTTTTAGGCCTGCCACAAAATCTTGAAGATCAGCTGAATGATAGATAGTGTGATCGCCACTCTGATAGAATAAGAGAAGATTGCATATGATATAAGGTTAAAGAAGAAATGACAAAGGATTACTGCACCACATCCTCTGACAATATTTTTGGAGCAAACTAAACAAGTTCTTCACTTGAAAGAGAATGAACTAATTCTTCCGAATGATGGCTTGTATATACATTATCAGTGCTAGCTAGAGTTTTTGTTCTCTAGTGCTACTATTTGAAAGGAAATGAGGTTAGGAGGGAGAAGGAAGAGGGAGGAGGGGAGAGACACAGAAAGAGAAAGAGAGAGAGAGAGAGAGAGAGAGAGAGAGAGAGAGAGAGAGAGAGAGGTAGAGAAGGGATGTTTGAATCTATAGACTATATAGTTCTACACATTAACTTCCAAATATATCAGAGGGTTTTTATTTTTATTTCATTTGCTTTTGCTAGTAAACTATTGGTGTGGAATAACATAAAGAACTCCAATTTATTGTGTACATGAAAAAGGAAAAACAATTAGTTAAGAATTTGTGGGGGGGAAAAATGAAGTAAAATAAATGTGAAAGGATGTTTGGTGTAGATGAGAAAAGAATAAAGAAAAAAAATAGTGATGAGAAAGGAAAACTTGGTTCTCTGCCTGAACTTGTTGAGTACTGTTATTCCAATGTAATGTAGTGTGTGCATGTGTAAGTAAGGTATTAAAATGTAATTATTTTGCAAATGATAAACTAGTTTCTGACTTAGGAGACAAGAGGGGGTTCTTTTTGAAAAAGAAAGTTGGCTTTAAATATAATGATGGAATAGGGAAATTGGCATTGGAGGTAGATGGTTTGGATGTCTATGATTCCATTGTTAGAGGGAAAGAAGGAAATGGAGATTGAGATATTATTAAGTTATTGTTTAATATGAAGAGGGAAATGGAGATGATGATTAGATTAATAAAAGGTGATAAACAAAAGACATAGGATGGTGGAAGTGTTCTCACTGAGAGGGAAAGATGGAGAGAGGTTTTGTTAGGAAAAGAAACTTTAGATGGTGAGGTGATATTTGTATGTTGTGTTAAATTTTGTGAAGGGAAGAGGTTACTTAAGAAAAAAGAGAAGTGAGTTGGCTATAACTTTATGTCCAAAATGGATTGTGTTTTTTGTGTGTGTGAGAGAGAGAGAGAGAGAAAGAGAGGGAAAAGGAAAGGGAGAAGGGGCAGGAATCTAGGGGATGGGTCCAATGAGGAGGGGCAGGGTTTGCTACCTAACCCACCAACAGGTATCGTGTATTAGGACGAAGCTCTTTCGCATCACCCATTATCCTTTGCGTCACTTCCACCCCTATCTCTCTTTTCAGCTATGTCATCCACTTCAATTCAACTCTATTCAAACTTAACAAAAAACACAACCTATTATGCCTCTTCTTTCATGCAATTTCCATTACCAGCTAACAACTTCTTTTCTTTTTTACATTTTTTTTACTTTCAGCCTTTCTCCTTATTTTGATTTCCAAATCATTTCCAGCAAGAAAAGAGTGCTATGGTTTTCATCAAAAGAGTACATATTCCACCGAGAGTGAAAATATTTTCCTGCTGTTCCTACCCTACCAGACCTGCTCTTCTTTGTCCTTTTCCTACCCATTTTTCTAACGCAAAAAATGAGCCATGACATTCAAGTGCCAATCTACACTTACGTCACCTCTATTCTAGCAACCATTTTATTTTTTACACTCACTCATTATTACATACTTTTTCAAAAAAATCAACCAAATTCACGTCCCTCATCTCTTATCACTATTTCATCAAAACACATAACTTCCTCAAAAGTTAACGACCCCATGCTTCATCAATTTCTACCCCTTAAGCACTTTAGTTCCAGATGTCCTTAGACAGTGAAACAGAACACACAAAAATATAAACCCCATGCCATTCAATATAATCAAAATATTAATAAAGCTTTTTGGTAAAACAAATTGATTCACTCTGTTAAATAAAATATAAATATAGTATCCATCTACTCACCACATTCCTCTCACCTCGCCTTATCCACTGCCTCCTCTCATATGGCCCTCCTGTACATACCCTGTACACATTAATTAATTTATTTATATATATATATATATATATATATATATATATATATATATATATATTAAATTTAACCTTTTTCACATCTGAAAATTGACTCCATTATTTTGTTTTTATGTATGTTTGACCGTGTAAAGAATGCTGTAAACGATGATTGATGCCTACTGTTTGATGATGATCTAATTTGGATTACAACAAATTCATATACTTGATTAAAAGAAATGACAAATTCATATAATGATATAAAAGTGAATATCCAATTCATACATGTGTGTATAGATTAGCATTCTGAACGCAATATAGAAAAATAACACATGAATGAATTATTAGAAATTCAAATGTAAATCTAAATTTTATATATTGAATAAAAATAAAAAACAAACCATAATGTAAAAATAAAAATTTATTAATTTATTATTTTAAAGTTTTGAATTAAGAGTCAATTCTTAATGTAATTAGATTCAGATTTTATTAGTGTGATATCTCTTTCATGAATTTTTTTCCTCGATAAAAACTCAAGATAAGCAAAGTACAGCAACAAATAATTGGAGTTTCTTGAAAAATGTTGGCATAGATTTTTGTAAGTAATGAAAAGTGTAAGATTTAGGTATATATGACATGTCAGAATAAAAGGTAAATTAAAAAGTCTTACATTCAATAAAAAATAATAATGTCTTAATATTTTATATGAACTTATTTATAATAGTGGTGTTAAATTTCTAGATGTTTCATACTGTGAGTGTGAAAGAGAAGTGAATTTTTGGAATGGCATATGAAAGATGGTAAAGGTAAAGGAGGAGGAAGTGTTGAAGATTGAGATGTGTGTATAGTTTGGCTTATGTTTGAAGGCAATTGATGAATGGTGATGGTGGAAAAGTTGGGTGTGTGTGAAGGAGACAAGGAAATAGAGGCATCAGGAAATTACTTCCCTCTTTCAAACTGCACTATCTTCTACCGTAAGTTGCCAGAGAGGACCAGTTGAGGTGTATGGTACAGTGTGACTTTAATTTTGGCCACATCATTGGTAAAAAAGGACATTCATTCTACAATTTTTCTCATCATTCTTCACTTTTCGTCGAGTAATAATACTATGATACATTTTTACATTTATTTAACACAGAATACAAAAATAAAATGGTCTAAAAAATATAAAATTTTATAATTTTTCAAAAAAAAAGAAAGTAAAAAGTAAATAAAATATCAAATAAAAGTAAAAAATTTAAGTGTATCAAAGAATTATTTACCTTCTTCATTTTAATCAACATATTTTTATTACAAACTTAAAAAAAAGAATTTCAACAACCTATCATCTCAACAAAAACATTATATGAATCTTATATCAACTACATTTAATAGTTTGAAAATTAAAATAAAAAATAATTTAATTATAGTTTTTTCTCAATTTTTCGATGATTTTTTAAAAGCAAAATATAACAATAAAATAAAAAATACTTTATATATGGTTATTAATTTTAATAATACCTTCCCAAAGTATCATCTTAGAGAGTAATAGATTTGTTCTAACAAATATCATGTTCATGAAAAAAGAAAAACACCTTTTAAGAACATGAGTTATTATTCCTGTTCAAGTTGGATTGGTAGTTAGATTCTTTTTTTTTTCACTTATTTTTTTTTTATATATCTCTCTCTTTTTCTTTATTTCACTTATTTGTCTTCTTGTGTCTCCCAATTGATGTCTTATTTTACTGGACCAACTTGTTGCAATTAACTTTTTCAGCTCTAACAAAATAGTTGGGAGGTGTGCCTTGGTTTACATTTTAAAGATTTTTATGTTTTTTTTTTCACAAAAGTAAAAGGTGCATTAAAATTTAGTGTTATTTTTTCTGCTTTTTGTTATGTTTTGGTGAATCTATTTCTGATATTTGAAACATAATGTTTAAAGAAATTTAGTTTCCAACATATGGTCCCAAATTAGCTTAATCAGCCATAAACACACATCACCTCTGGTTTTTCCTTCAGTTAACGGCTTTGCGACTTTCTTCTACTCCATCAATCAATTGATTTAACATTCAAAATCGATGGTCTGATTTTGACTTCATTCGATTAAACTAATAAGTTAATTGCTTTCCCCGCATTTTAAGAGATTTTAACTATATTATTTATATTGTATATGTTGTGTGTATGTTTTAAATATATACATTTAAAATAAATCTTTTACTTTTCGAAAAAGATACATGCTTAAATCTTACTAAAACTCTGTTGTGTAATATTTTATTAAAAAATTTAACGATATAAAAGGATATAGATAGGATTGGAAAGCGAAAAAATGAAAATGAGAAAAAAAGAGTTGATTATATTAGAGAGAAAAAAAGCATAAATAAATAATTTGATTCATGTAATACAATAAAATAAAATAATTTAAATAATTATCAAAATATTGATTATAAATAAGTATTTAATTATATATTCACAACTATGTAAAAAATTTGTCTCGTGATCTGTGGTTTAAAATCTATATTAATGAAAAATAAATAAACTTTTAAAGTATAATAAAGTAAAATTCCACCATCATGAAATATGAGTAAAAATAAATCTGATATTGATTTTGTCTTTGAAACGAAATCAATAGAAAACTTCACTTTGCAACCCTTAAATTTCATCTAGAATAATTGTTATAATAGAGTCTAACATCACAAGGACTATACTACTCTTACCTTTTGTACAAGTTAGAATCACCAAATTACTTGTTCTGTATTGCGAACTCTCGAACGTCTCGGACGGACGGTTCCAGTGAATGCAACGAGATGGATGGTCAGCCCGAAAGGATGACGCCAATGATTAAGAAGAAGACAGATTAAATTAAGGTAAGATAGGATTAAAGGTTATTGGGTTGTGATTCGGTCATGATTAAGGTTTCACTAATCCCAGGCCCATAGCTAGTGTCATATATAGAAGTCAAAGGTAAGAGGTAAAAAGATTCATTTATTGCACATTTAATACTGCGCTCTGATTATCGAACGGATTCTTGAACTGACTTTAGCATCGGAGGACCTTTGGCAGGTACCCTCCCAAACATACTTGGACGAAGGAAGACGGAGAAGACGGTCGGTGAAGAGGAGAAATTATGGAGGGATTAGGTGACTTGACCTCACACCGGAACATTTTGGCGCCCACCCTGGGGCCGAGTATCTAAGCCCAATGGTAGTCACGAGGAGCATGACCATTGAGGACTCGATGAAGATGATAAGGATGCTGCAACAGAAGATGGAGGACATGCAAGACAACATGAGGAAGAGTTAACAGCGGTAAGGGCGGAGTGTGCGGCACGCATAGCCATGGAAAGGGGAACAGAAGGCCGGGGTAAGGAAAAGGTGGTAGAAGAGAGAGAGGGGGAAAAGGACGACGAGGGGCAAGACCATACTCACCGGGAGGGCACGGGTGAACACAACAGTTAGAAAATATTGTCGCAAGTAGACAGTCAATGATTAAGGAGGAGGACACAACTGACCAGTTACCTTTCGCCCAGGTGATCATAGACGTGAACAGATCCGAGCACTTTGCCCCTCCCCGGTTGAGTATTTATGACGGGACGACTGATCCCGACGATCACATCAAGGCCTTTTCCACACGGATGGCGTTCCGAATAGGCAACCATGCCATCTGGTGCCGGGCCTTCTCACTATCACTAGAAGGGGAGGCCCTAGAATGGTTCAATTCGTTACCGCCGAATTCCATCGAGAGTTTTGAGGGATTGAAGGCCATGTTTGGTAGACAGTTCGCTAGTAGCCTGATGCAAGATTTAACAATATTCGAACTTTATAACCTCAAGCAAGAGAAGGAGGAAACACTGAAGCCATTCATGGACCGTTACCAAAAGATGGTGAGGAGGGTAAAAGGGCTTAACACACTGAGCTGGCCCTCTAGTATGTCATGTCGGCGCTAAGGCCGGGACCAGTTAAAGACAATATATGTAGAAGACTCCCTAAAACAATGGAGGAGTTAAGAGAACGTGCGACTGATGAGGTAAAGGTGGCGGAGATGAAACAGTCATACAGGAAAGAAGCTCAAGAAGAGGCCAAGGAGAAAGCGGAGAACAGAAAGTCGGAGGTTCAACCCGGAAAGACCAGAGGATTCAAGCCGAGGTAGCCCCCAAGGGGGCCTAGGTTCCAGTAGTATACTCCCCTTAATGCACCTCGTGCACGGATTTTGCAAGAGGCATTCAGTGCCGACCTCATCCCACCTCTACAAAAGTGCCCCACGCCACCTAGGGCGGACAACAATAAACATTGGCTATATCACTAAAACTTAGGACACACAACTAAGGAATGTGTCACCCTAAGGGACAGGATATAAGAGTTGATTAGAGCCGACTAGTTGAGAAAGTAAGTTAAGACCACTCAGAGTGTCGTACCATCAGAATGACACAGAAGTCCAAGGAGGAGCCCGGTGAGGAGAGATGACCGTGATCACAGTAAGGACCATAGGCAGCATTATAGGGAGGATCGTCCTAGGTTCGAAAAGCGGCACAGTAGGAGTCGTTGCCAAAGTGGCGATCGGCCAATCTGAGGGCGTATCAACACCATATCTGGCGGCTTCGCTGGCGGGGGCCCAACCTCATCAGCAAGAAAACGACATGTCAGGGCGTTACGGTCGGTCAACAACGTCCAGACGGTAAGGAAATCGATGCCGCCCATAACCTTCACAAGTGAAGATTTCCATGCCCCAGATCTGGAACAAGATGACCCCATGGTGATCACTTTAGAAATCGCCTGCTACGAAGTCAGCAAGGTGCTTATAGATCAAGGAAGCTCCGTCAACATCCTGTATTGGAAAACTTTCCAACAGATGGATCTGTCAGACGATCTTATCGTACCTTTTCATGAGCATATAGTAGGGTTCGCTGGTGAGAGGGTGGATCGTCGCGGTTATGTTGATCTGCGCACGCGCTTGGGCACCAGTAGAGAAGGTGAAGAAAAGAAGGTCTGGTACCTACTAGTGGATGCGAATACTTCGTATAATGTTCTCCTCGGTTGCCCTTGCCTCAATTCGTTCGGCGCGATCGTGTCTACCCCCACTTGACCTTAAAATACCTGACCGATCAAGGACAGGTGATAACAGTCCGAGCAGATCAGAAGACGGCCAGAGAGTGCTATGTGGCCGGATTGAAGTTGTATCCTCGAGCCTGCAGAGCGAAGGTTGCACGGTCGGAGTTGGCGATGGCCAATTTGGACCCAAGAATAAACACGGATGATCGAATCGAACCCCATAAGGAGTTACATCCGATTCGGATAGGAGTAAAAGACGGTCAAACCACCATGGCAGCAAGCGGCCTGGACCCGATTCTGGAGAAAGAGTTGAAAACGATTCTATTAAAGAATCGAGACTTGTTCGTGTGGAGCGCGACGGACATGCCTGGTATCCACCCTTCAATAATGACACATAGATTGGCCCTGTTCAAGGAGGCGAAGCCGGTGGTGCAGAAAAAGCGAAGGTTGGGGGCCGAGAAGGCGGCGACCGTTAATAACGGGGTAAAAAAGTTAAAGGAGGCGAGCTTCATCCATGAGGTGACCTATACCACATGGTTGGCAAACGTAGTAATGGTCAAGAAAACCAATGGAAAGTGGCGAATGTGTACCGACTACACCGACCTTAACAAGGCGTGTCCAAAAGATTCTCATCCACTTCCTAACATAGACAGCTTGGTTGATGGAGCGTCCAATCACAAGATGCTGAGTTTTCTCAATGCATACTCGGGCTACAATAAGATACCCATGCACGCGCCAGATCGGGAGAAGACAACATTCATAACCGATAGGGGAAATTATTGCTATGATGTGATGTAGTTCGGGCTCAAGAACGTAGGGGCCACATATTAGAGGTTCATGGACAAAATCTTTGTTGACCAGATCGGTCGCTACACGGATGTGTACGTTGATGTTATGGTGGTTTGCTCGGCTACCTCGAACGATATTTCAAAGATTTGGAGGAGGTTTTCTGGCAAGTACGACGCTATAATATGAGACTTAGTCCTGCAAAATGTACCTTTGGCGTAGCCGCAAGAAAATACTTGGGTTTTATGTTGACCGAGCAGGGTATAGAAGCGAACCCAGACAAATGTGCAACCATCCTCGATATGAGGAGCCCCATTAACTTGAAAGAAATTCAGAGGTCGGTCGGCTGATTGACATCCCTTTCTCGTTTTATTCCCAAATTGGCGGAACACATTTGGTCGATCGTGAAATGGATGAAGAGGGGGATGGTAGCAGAGTCGTGGGATGCAGACTATGACTGAGCATTCACAAAGGTAAAAACCATACTCACCAACCCGCCAGTTATGAACCATGTTACCAATAAAGGAGTATTGGTAAAACCTGAATATAAGTTTTGATGATGCTGCAACTTGTAGTTTTTGAATGTAATAGGAAAATACTTAAAAAGCAACTTGTAGATTTTGAATGTAGTAGGACAATGATAAACATTGTAATTTTTACTGGTATAATCGATTATGGTTAAGCTATAATCGATTATCAGATGCTTTTGAACTAAAATAAT
>NW_014543821.1:303026-306395 GCF_000741045.1 Vigna radiata var. radiata | reverse complement strand
ACGCATACCAACTGTTTGATTAATTTTCCGAAAGAAAATTATTTTTGCTAAAAGGACCAAATTAATTTTAATTGTGATCGAACACGCTTTCCGCTATCTGAGTTTTAAATCCGCTGCGCAATACACTTCGAAAATTACCCCCTCCGATACCAACAATTGGTATCAGAGCTTGATTTGATAGTTTTTCAATATATTTGCGAAAATGGCCGGTCACAATCAAAACCATGTATATGCCGAGGGTGCTTCCATTAACAGACCTCCATTGTTTACTNGTGATAANTATGNTTTTTGGAAAGTGAGAATGNAGATTTTTATGGGGTCTNTTGATAGANGTATCTGGGAAGCTGTACAAAATGGCCCTTATATTCCTATGAATACTGTTGATGGTGTAGAGACTGAAAAACCTTATTTTAATTGGACTGCTGAAGAAAATAGATGAGCTCAGTTTGATATTAAAGCTCGCAATATAATTTCATTTGCTGTTGTACTTGATGAATTTTATAGAATTTCAGTGTATAAGACAGCACAGGAAATGTGGGAAGTCCTCAGAGTCACTCATGAAGGAACAAAGGACGTGAAACGCGCTAGAAATAATACTCTCATTCAGGAATATGAGATGTTCAGAATGCAACCTGGAGAAACTATATCTGACGTTCAAAAACGATTCACTCATATTGTGAATCACTTAACAGGGTTGGGTAAGACTTTTGATACTGATGAACTTAATGTGAAAATTCTGAAATCTCTGGACAGGTCTTGGCAACCAAAGGTGACTGCCATCTCGGAGTCTCAAAATCTTACTCAGATGTCAATGCCAATCTTGTTTGGAAAGNTCCGTGAGCATGAACTTGAACTGAGGAGATTGACTGCTAAAGAGGATCAAGGCAAGAGGAAAACTCTAGCTTTCAAGTCTGAAATATCTAAAGGAAAAAGTTCTATGAAGATCGAAGAAGATGATTCTGATGATGAAGAAAACATGAGCTTGATGATAAAGAAATTTGCAAAGTTCATGAAAGCAAAGGGAAAGGACAAGTTTCACAAAGAAAGGAAAGAAAGTCAAGAATCCCCATCAAACGTAAAGTGCTTCGGGTGTGGAGAAAGAGGGCACGTAAAATCTGAATGCCCGAAGAGCAAGAAAAGTGAAGACAAGAAGGAAAGAAAATTTCAAAGGAAAAAGAAAGCATACATAGCTTGGGAGGATAATGCCTCTAGCTTAACAAGCTCAAGTGACACAGAAGAAGAAGCCAATCTATGCCTTATGGTAGATTCTGAAGAAACAGGAAGCCAAGTAATTTGAATCCAGTGAATTAGATTTACAAAAGGCTTTCTTTGATTTAATGAATGAATTTGAAAAACTTGATGCTGCTCATAAAAAATTAAAAAAGGAACATAATGAATTGAAGTTAAAATATGATAAACTGCTTGATGATGAAGTTGTGTTAAGAAATAGAGTTAATACCTTAGAAATTAAATTATCAGATGATAAAGCTACTGTTGAACCTGTTGAATGCTTATCATGCAAAAGCTATATGTTTGATATTGATATACTTGAAAACTTACTTGCTAAGGCAACAAAAACTTATTCACATGCTAAATCAAACCTTAATAAAAGCAACTTTAAAAATGGAAACATGCATCAAAATTATAAATCCAACATAAGAAGAACCCGTAAGATTTGGGTTGTTAAAGGAACTTTTGTTAAAAATAAAGTTAATGATGTATGTTGCTTTTACTATATGAAGCATGGTCACACATCAAACAAATGCAATATCAAACATGTTGGTGTTCCAAGTGGCAAATATGCATGGGTTAAAGTTGTGAAATAATATAAACTTGCAAAAACTAACCCCAAGGACCCATATTGAGATTGGGGACCTAAATTTCTTGCTAATTTGTTTTGCAGGACCAATCAAAGTCAAAAAGGTCACTGTGGTATCTTGACAGTGGTTGCTCAAGACACATGACTGGTGACAAGAAAAGATTCATCTCTTTTGNACGCATACCAACTGTTTGATTAATTTTCCGAAAGAAAATTATTTTTGCTAAAAGGACCAAATTAATTTTAATTGTGATCGAACACGCTTTCCGCTCTCTGAGTTTTAAATTCGCTGCGCAATACTCTTCGAAAATTACCCCCTCCGATACCAACAAACCGACCACTGATAACAATCTAAAAACCGTTATTTTCATACTTAAATTTGATATCAAAACACACCCTTTATGGCTTAGAATTAGCTTAAAATCAAGTAAAACACTTAGTTGAGTCATGTGAGAGTCAAAAGATGGCTTTAGAGATATTATGCTTGTGTTTTACATTGTTTTGTAGGGTTTTACGGTGAATTAAAGATGGAAGTAAAGTAATGTGGACTTAGACCCATGAAAGAAGAAGAAAAAGGATGAAAAGAAGGGTCAAGTGAACCGCTGAGCGCCAGAATGGACCGCTGAACGTCCAGAGTGATCAAGGGCAAACCGCTCAGCGGCAAAACTGATCGTTGAGTGGTCCAACGGCTAAAGGAGAAACCGCTGAGGGGTTTACTTAGGCGCCTGGGCGGTTGTCTGTTTTTATTAGCATAGATTCTGTAATCTTTTTGTTATCTTTTTGGCTTATATATAGCCCCAGTACGAATCAAAAACATATTCTTTTGGCAGAGAGAAACGTCCAGAGCTATTCCACACACCTTGGAGGAGGTTCCTTGGATGCTTAGGCTTCAATCTACAAAGTTTAGGGTTACTTCTTCCATTCTTTCATTATATTTCATCTAGATTCACCATGATTATGGTGAACTAAACCCTAGGTTGTTAGGGAACTGTTAACAAATTGGCAAGCGTACCAAATCGTTCAAGTAATATAATTGGTAAAACCCAATATCGTTCTTCCAAGAGACTCGAATGGCTTTCTCGTTCACGTGAATTAAAATAATAAGACTTAAAAATAAAAATTAATAAATTGGATTTGAGAACAAAAATATTAACATGCAAAATAAAGTTGATTCAATTGACAAAAGAAAACAATGNATGANTGGATGTTGTTGGGGGTTTACAATTTCATCTAATCCGCTCTCTCTTACCTACTACTCTTGAATTATTAGTTTGATTAATTAATTGTTATGCGACTTTCTTAGCCTACCCTTAACCCGATCCCTTGGCGAAAAGTGTGACACCCGGGCACTGAAGAAGGCGGGGAGTGATCGCCGGTGCAAGAGGCATGGTGCAAGGGGCACAGACAAGGAGCGGCTCCTGGCAGGCTTCTAGTGGAAGGGGTACATGGAGGAATTGAACATACACCGGAATGAGAGGGATCTAGAGACTGTATAGGTATGGGACTATACGGTTGAAGGATAGCTTAAAGGAATTGATTTGGCTACTCAT
>NW_014543821.1:300121-302131 GCF_000741045.1 Vigna radiata var. radiata | reverse complement strand
CTTTTCTTGAGTCTACGACCTTTATCTTCAGTTCCATTCTTCATTTCCTCCAAATAGCTACAAAACAATGCAAAACAAGCATAATATCGCTAAAAATAGCTTTCGACTCTCTACAGACTCATTTATTGAGTTTTGCTTGATTCTAAGCTCATTCCAAGTAGAAAAGGGCGTAATTAGGTCTAAAATGACATATGAGAATAACTGTTTTTCAACCTTCATCAACACCCCAAACTTAGAACTTTGCTTGTCCTCAAGCAATCAAAACAAAACAAAGCAAAACTTGGCTTTATCTTTTTCCATCCAATGTTTCAACAATCCCAAAGTACATGACAAAACTACTCAATTCAATATCCTCAGTAAAATCCAAAATAAGATGCATGCATGCTTTCAATCTAGAGATTGCATAACAGATGTTATACATTATGAATGACCAATCCACTAAGCAAAAATGCACTCATGAAAATTAACAGTTAATATTAAGCAAGTGTTTCACTCAATCACTTAAGTGTTTAAGGTTACACTCCACTCTCTATTGTTCACAAGTCACATAAAAGAAAATTGCCATTCATCTCAAACAATCAACATCTTTACATGCAAATGCCATCAAAAGGAATTCTTCAAGGCTTGTAATGAGGTTGGTCTAACAAGAAAAATTGGTTTTTCCGGAATACAAAGTCCTTGAGTTAAGAGAGCTTTCAAAATATTCAACAATGTAACACAACTCTCTTCCTCACCAATCTCATTTATTCCCCACTTTTTCCCCATTTTCTTTTTCATTGAGCTTCTCTTCATGCTTTTCTTCTTTTCTTTTCTTTTTCTCATGAATTTTTCTTTTCACAACATTTGAGCTCAGTGTTTTTCATTTCCTTTTCTCAATTTTCCACCATACAACCCCAAACTTGAACCTTTTCATCATATACAATTAAGCTCATCCCAACTCAAGGTAAAGAAATTAAAGACAAGGGTTCACATCCTGTTTAAGGCTAAGGTTCAAAAAGGGTATAATATTTTCAACCACTTTGGGTGAAAATTTGGCTAGAGAAGGGTTCTTAAAAATGGCCTTGATCATATGACATTTACAAGCAATTCAATCAATCATCAAGATTAAAGCAATATCATTCATGTTTTCCTGTGAACAATGCATACAACAATAAAAACTCTGGAGCTCAAAATCTGCTTAGCATCAAAACCACAGTCATAATTCATCACACATCTATTTCACAGAATATCAACATGCACTGCAACTCAATTCTCATCCACATCAAATAATCATCAAATAGATCCATCATGCACATCAGTCAGTCAAACATTTTCAGAACAAGTGTTAAAGCCAAGAGTACACACCAAAATTGAAATTCAACCTATTCTAGGAATTTAAAATGCAAAGAGTAAAAGAAGAAAATCTAGGTTGCCTCCTAGTAGCGCTTGTTTAACGTCACGAGCCTGACCCAAACCTGTTTGGCACTTGTCAGTAAGTGCACTTCCTTCCATCACCCATCAGTAGGTGTACCTTCTGGATATCCTTTAGTGGATTTAAAATTTTTAGCATCCCTCAATAGATGTTAATCATTACTGCCATCAGAAGCAGCGCATAACCCAAAAATAAAATAAAATAAAATAAATAAAATAAAATAAAATAAAATAAATAAAAATAAAATAAAATAAAATAAAATAAAATAAAATAAAGTAAAATAAAATAAAATAAAATCAAATAAAATAAGATAAAATAAAATAAAATAAAATAAAATAAAATAAAATAAAATAAAATAAAATAAAATAAAATCAACTCAAATAAAATAAAATAAAATGAAATGAAATCAAATAAAATCAAATCAAATGAAATAAAATAAAATAAAATAAAATATAATCAAATCAAATAGAATAGAATAGAATAAAATCAAATCAAATAAAATCAAATCACATAAAATAAAATAAAATAAAATCAAATCAAATAAAATAAAATCAAACACTCATCAGTAGGTGTTGATACTCCCCTTTCTTGATATTCTT
>NW_014543821.1:293193-298481 GCF_000741045.1 Vigna radiata var. radiata | reverse complement strand
AAAAGGAGCCTAAGCATCCAAGAGATCCTCTCCAGAGAGCAAAATTAGGTCTGGCCGTTCTCCCCTGTCAAAAGAATAACTCTGAACACGAAATAGGGCTATATATAGGTGAGGAGCGCATCAGAAAACAGGCCCAGGCCCAACGGACCACCGCCCGACGGTTTAAGTGTGCCGCCCGGCAGTTTCCCATAATCCTCGAAAGCGCCCAGTGGTTTCCCTCTGAACCGCCCAACGCCAGCGCCACTGCCTACTCCTCGCCCTGGACCGCCCAGCGGTGTAATTTGCCGCCGGGCAGTGCGTCGACTCTTAAAATCTTCAATTTTCTTCTCTTTTCTTGAGTCTATGACCTTTATCTTCAATTCCATTCTTCATTTCCTCCAAATAGCTACAAAACAATGCAAAACAAGCATAATATCGCTAAAAACAGCTTTCGACTCTCTACAGACTCATTTATTGAGTTTTTCTTGATTCTAAGCTCATTCCAAGTAGTAAAGGGCGTAATTAGGTCTAAAATGACATATGAAAATAATTGTTTTTCAACCTTTATCAGGAACAATGTAATCTTTTGAAACTCTCATATATCCAAATTCTTATTTAGTTTATATGCTTTCATATGCTTAATTTATCAATTGTTGGGTTCTTTACCTGTATTTAATGCTTTTATCGTTTAACTTATTCGGTAAATGTTGTTTGTCTTTATTGATACGGGAACGTACAGTAATGTCATGAACTGAGGGGAATTCCTTGATTAAGCAATACCACCCAGGGATAGGGGTAGGACAATCAATTGTATTTTGCTTCCGTTTATCTTGCATTATTAATTACTAGGGGAGGCTAGAGATAGCAAACCGATAATTAGTAATAGGCTCTTTTCGCCAAGGGATTGAGTTAAGGGTAGACCAAGAAAGTTTGTATGACAATATGATAAATAAGCAAATTAAATAAGAAGAGTAGATATATGAGGGTGGATAAGATGAAATTGTAAACCCCAACAACTCCATTCAACCATAGTTTCTTTTAGCCAATTGAATCATTGCATTTGCATGTTTACTTTTGTTCTTTGCATTCAAACCTCAATTTAATTCTTTTCTCAAGTCTTACGCGATTGGTTTACATGAAAAGTAAGGCCTAAGAGTCCTTTGGGAAACGATACTTGGACTTACCCATTTTATGTTACTTGATAACAATCTGGTACACTTGTCAGGGACTTAACAACCACTCCCAAAGGATTTACAAGTATACCTGGGAGTGTCCGTCGAGGCTATTAGCGCCGTGTTGGTACAAGGACAATTGGAACCTCGCCTTATCTACTTCGTGAGTAGAGTTTTACAGGCAGCAGAGACGCATTACCAATAGGTAGAAAAGATCACTTTGGCTCTTCTAAATGTTGCTCGACGCCTCCGTCCATATTTTTAAAGCCACCAGGTAGTCGTCCGAACCGACTACCCGATCTCAAAGATTTTGAGGAAACCCGACCTTGCCGGGCGCATGGTAGGATGGGTTGCGGAGTTGTCCGAGTTCGGATTACGTTATGAGCCCCGAGGATCTGTCAAAGGTCAACATCTGGCTGACTTTGCAGTAGAGTTATCCAAGGCTCCGCCGAGCGAGCAATGGAGCTTGAATGTCGATGGAGTGGTTGGTTAGGCCGGAGCAGGCGTGAGAATAGTTTTGGAGGGGCCTGGCAGTTTTTTATTAGAACAATCCCTCATCTTCAAGTTTATGACCTCAAATAACTAGGCCGAGTATGAGGGCTTAATTGCAGGTCTACAATTGGCCCAAGACATGGGAGCACGTCTCCTGGTTTGCCGAACTGATTCTGAATTTGTGGTAGGCTAGGTGAACGGAGAATTCCAGGTCAAGGATGATCAACTTCTTCGGTATTTTCATAAAGTTAGCGCTTTAGCCAAAGAATTCCAGAAATTCACTCTCAAGCACATCCCTCATGAAGAGAACGCCCGGGCCGACATGTTGTCTAAGCTCAGTAGTGGCAAGGAGAAAGGACAGTTGATGACCATCATCCGACAGGTGCTGGCTGGACCGTCAGTTGAATGCCTAGCAATAAACAACCCCAAAGAGACCAACTGGCGAGTGGAGATTCGAAATTTGTTGAAAGACTAGGATACCGGTCGACCAGTCAAGCCGACCGACGCTCAAAAAGTTGCTCGGTACGTCCTCATTGGGAACGAATTGCACCGAAGAGGCTTCTCCACTTCCTTACTCAAATGTGTAAGTCCACAGGAGGCCTCCTAAACAATGGATGAACTCCATAACGGGATATTCAGATTTCATACCGGGAGGCGAATTGTGAAGTCGCGCGCCCTCCGGGCCGGGTACTACTGGCCAACATTGGAAGATTTTGCCCTGTAATTGCTGTTTAGGATAGATTCCAACTCATTTTCTTCATTTGGAGTTTCATTTTTATATGTCCATCCTTCATCAATTTTTACCATTTGCATAAGATGCAAGGTAGTCTTATCAATCATGCTTTTTCTAGAGCAAGGTTTGCTTGACTTACTGATACAGTCAATTCCATAGTAAACCAGAACCTTTCATATGAAAGCACAATATGGCAATTTTACAAACTCAAGTTTGGTAACCTTTATCATGTTGTCAGATATAGCAGCCGACCAGTTAACTTGAATGTTTTCCTAAAAATGCTTTCAACAGAAGCAAATCCTCATTAGTAGCTTGTGCATGATTTCCTCCTCTTGGCATCAAAATCCATGAGATGACTAGTATAACAAGTCGATCATCTACTTTCATTTCATCTGTTTTATAACTTGAATAATCTTTGACATCATCAGGATTTCTCAGAGTATTTAGATACTCAGTAAACTTGTGAAATCCTTCAATCCCCAAGTGGCAACTTTCACCTTCGGACTTTAGTCCTGCAAGTTTTGTCCAAACGTCTTCAGTAAGTTTTACATCCACTCCCTTAACCCTAGAGCACAGTATGCGATCTTCAACCCTTAGGTTGCAGTAGAAAACTTTAACAAGATCAGGATACCAAGGATCAGACATTTCTACAAATTTTCTCAAACTTTGACGTTTAATCCATCTTTGAAATTCGAAACCCTCATCTCTGAAAAACTTCACCTTCAAGAACCTGTGAGGTATTAGACTTCTCATCTTCCAGCAGTCCAAAAACTTAGCTTGTATATCATCATCACTTATCCATCCACTGAGTTCTAGAGCCCGTCGAAGTCGTTTCTGTCCAATTGTCTTGATACATTTCTTTTGTGCTAAACTTAACTCAATTGGATATGTAGAGACAGCAGAAGAGACAGAGATCTTTGAAGAAGAGAATGACGATTCGAAGAGTGTGGTTATGATGCAGTTCCAATAATACTTGAGAATTTGATGAATTATGCGTATTAGTATTTTTGGAGTGAAAGACTAAATTTTCACTTTCGCACCATAATGAAATTTTAAATTTCAGCTTAGTAAAAAACTCTTCATCACATAGTCGAATGTATTAAAATGGTAGTCGACTATGAAATATGAAAATCATTTTCAAATAGATTCAATCAATCAAACAATTACGCATATAGAATAAACAATCATACAAAAACAACTAATCAATATAAGCATGATGCAACATATAGATACAAATTTACCAGTTGTAGATACCCAAGATCTTTGACATGTATTCGATAGATGATTTGTTCTTTAGATCACTTTGCATCAGCTGTGTATCTTGCAAAACAACTAGGTTTTGGTTGCTGGTACCCATTTGACTTTGGGTCCTTGATTGTTAATCCTTGTTACACGTTCCTTTGGTATCCAAACACATAATCCTTTAGGAACAGAAGCATTTTTGTAATAACAGTTTCTAACAATATGACCAATACAATTGCAATAAAAACATAACTTCTAGGAGGTTTATTCAAATATGTGAATTTCCTAGCATTGATTCTGTTAGATTAAGCTTTGTAACCAATTCCTTGTCTATTAATAATTATGCCAGATGAGTTTAATACAACACCTAAATTGTCTCTACCTTGAGTAAACTTAACTAGCGTGCTAGTCAAGTAATTTATCTTTTCAACTGTAACAGTTTTCATAAACTTTTTCTACTGTAACAGTTTTAATTTCAACATCTTTAGCAGATAACAAAGCTTCATTCAATTCTTTTTCTAATTTTTCATTTTCCACAACAAGGTTATTTATACTATATTCATAATCTCTTCTTTCAGAGTTCATTCGATTAACCTTGTATTCCAGTCGCATTGCTTCAGCATGTAGCTCTCTGAATGTCTTTATCAGCTGTTGATATTTCTCTTCTATAGGCAGCTTCTCAAATTCATCATCACTGTCACTTTCAACTCTTGTTGTTCCAGCCATGTGACATATGTTGGATTTCTCCTCTTGGTCAGCATCTTCATCACTTGAGCTTTCAGAATCTGAGTTCTCCCAAGCAATGTAGGCTCATTTTCTTCGCGTATTTTTGCTTTGAGGGAATCTTTTCTTTCCTTTTTGCTTCAGCTGTAAGTCAGGACAATCAGGCTTGATGTGACCTTCCTTTCCACATTTATAGCACTGGACAACATTTGTACTGAAGCTCTTCTTTTTGCTCTGACCTGCATGATTAGACAGTTGACTATCATTTTGCATAAGTCGACTAAACTTTCTTACCATCAAGCTAATAAATTGTTTGTCGCCATCTCTGCTTCTGTGTTGTTCTTGCTTGAGGCTTTCAGAGCAATGGACTTCTTTTCTTCAATCTACTCTTCATCCTTCAGTCTACCAAGTTCCAATTCATGTTCCCGTAACTTGCCAAACAAGGTAGCCATATTCATAGTTGTAAGATCTTTGGATTCAGAGATTGTAGTGACTTTTGGTTGCTAATTCCTGTTTAGACTTTTCAAAATCTTGATGTTAATTTCCTCCTTATCAAATTCTTTGCCAAGAGCCATGAGATGATTTACAATGTGAGTGAATCATTTATGCATATCATAGAAGTATTCTCCAGCCTTCATTCTGAACAATTCATACTCCTGTACTAATGAGTTCTTTCTGACTCTCTTGAATTCATCCCACATTTCCTTTGCAGATTTGCATTGAGATATCCTGAAAAATTCATCAATTGTCAGTGCAGAGGCAATAATATTTCTAGCTTTAACATCATACTGAGCTTTTCTATTTTCATCAGCAGTCCTCTCAGTAAAAGGTTTTAAAGCAATTTCTTTATCAACAGTTTTTGAAGGCACATATGGACCATTCAAAGTGGCATCCAAAATTCCTTTATCTTGCGATTCAAGAAAGATCTGCATGCAAATTTTCCAAAA
>NW_014543821.1:286718-292893 GCF_000741045.1 Vigna radiata var. radiata | reverse complement strand
GGGGTGAATTGGTGTTATTTCAAAAACAAAATCTTTTCACAATCTTTATACAAAAGTATAAAGCTTTTTCATCTTTTCTTGAAATGCAAGTAATAAAAATTTCAATGCAGCGGAAAAACGTAGTTGACTGTAAACAGATAAAGTCGACTGGAAATAAAAAGTGTAGGGATAGAGAAAATCAAACACTGGTTTTTATACTGGTTCGGCCAACAATGACTACATCCAGTGTCCTTCCAACCCAGGAAGCAAATGCACTATAATGGTTGCGATTTTTACAACAAGGAATTTATAGAAGACCTCACGTCAAAAATATAAATCTCCTCTCAAACCCAAAACCAAAATATAGCTGTAATAATCAAAACCAGACTTGCAGCAAGAATCCCTTCTTGTACAATTTGAGCCCACGTCGAGCAATCCTCAACGTGTAAATTCCAACAATCTTCACAGGATGCCAAGCCTCAACACAACAGTCTTCACAGGATGCCAAGCCTTCACAGAATGTAGCAAACTTCATAGGATGCCAAGCCTTCAATGATCGATCAAGAAACACCTTCTTTGTGCAGTTTCTGATCACACAGTAAGCGCGCAAGCTCTCTCCCTCTGAATCTCTCTCAAGAAAGATCATCACCGTCTTCTTGGAGAATTCTTGGAGCTATTAACAGAGAAATCAATCTGAAACAAGAAATGAAAATGTTAGAGCATCACAAGTCTCTGAACAATTCGTGTTCAGCCTATTTATAGTTTTTTGTCAGTCAGATTGTTTCTCAGTCGAATAGCCTACTAATTCAGTCGACTGTATTATTACAGTTATAACAGACAGTTATAACAGACAGTCAACATAGAGGCTCTTAGTCAACAAAAAATAACACACATTTAATACAGTTGACCAAGTCATCAATGCTTAACTAACTTTTAAAAATATAGTTGTTGGAGTGCACAAGTATAACAGAATTCCAAATCAGATCAAAGATACAGTCGAATGTACACTGGACAAAGTCGATTGACACATGTAAAAACACTTTGAAATTCTTTTCAACTCACAACATCACTTAACATTGATTCTTAAAATTTGTACAAAGGTTCTAGCACAGTCGAATCCATTATCAATGTAGTCGAATGTACTATAACGTTGTCACACAGTTATAAGTTCATAAAGGTGCTTGTGATTTTTTTACTTTACAAAATGTGCAGTAAAATATTTTTGATAAAGAAGTTTGCATTGCACATAAGCATGTAAGCGTGTTCCACAAATATGTCACACAATCAACATAGGAACATACGCCACAGTACATCAAAACAAGTTCAGCAAATATAACAATCAGTACAGTATAAGAACATGTAATGCAACAACATATGTACTGTTATTAAGCATAGTGTTGTCATTATCAAAAACTAGATTGATATAGAGTTTGTGTTGTCAACGACCTCAACAATCTCCTCCTTTTTTGATGATGCACAACCATGATTAATAAATCAATCATGTTTGCACAATTCATAACATAATAGAGTAATAGCATATAGCAAAAGATTTAACACAGTTCAATTACTCTGCATGAGCAGCATAATATCAAGCAAATAAAGTATGAGAGAGAATAGTTATTCTCCCCCTTTCACAAAGCTTTTATACTTTCTCTCACACTCTCATATATCTCTCCCCCTTTGTGCATTAACCAAAAAGGAATGCTCTAGATATATATGCAGATTTTAAAACAGAGATTCATCATAAAGATATGCAATGTATGAAATACAATGATGCTCTCACAATCACAATTTAATCACATAACAATGTTAACTCCCCCTGAAATGCAGACATGTGATGTAAAATGTGTAAAGAGTGATACTCCCTTTGTCATTATGCATAGTAAAATCAAATCAAATGCACAATGCAACATATCACAAATTTAGCAACAATTTAAGCACATAGTTGTATCAAAGACAGGATATCAAACAATATATATATACAATGATACAAAATTCAACAATCTCACAATATTATCTCAAATAATATATTTTTAGCAGATAATAGCAGAGATCATAGCAGATTTATATGATTTAAGCAATCAGTAGAAATAAAACCAGATTCCAGATATGGAATTGTTAACCCGATTATACGTAGTTGAATGCATTAAATCATCAGTGGAATGCATTATTTCTCAAATGTTGAATTCCAATTGTAGCTTCCAAAGCAATGTCCTTCCTGCAAAACCTTTCAACGACCTTTTCTAGATCAAGCATTTGGGTTAAGCAAGAATTATATTTGAAATAACCAAAGTCAATATGTAAAAATGCATGACATAATAAGCATAGTTGACTTCATACAAAACATAGTCAAATTAATCAATCAGTATATCAGATATTATTCAAACAGATTAAAAGCAACTTGATTTATTCAAAATACTGATTTCATTTCCTTGAAAAAGATATTAGAATGATAAGGAAAGTTCAGAAGAAAGAGCAACAAAAGATGGCATACTAAGCCATTCACACAAAACACATCTTATGGTACTAGACACATAAAAAACGTCTAAGAAACGCGAGATTCCAGCTCTCTAATCTATTCAGAAGATCAACAACATATTTCTCAAAATTTGATTCCGGAAAGAAACTTGTTCCTTTGACTGTCAACTCCGATGACTTTCCTGGAGAGCTTTCGGAGAAATTTTCCCTCATAAATCTCCATCCGTTTATGGTTTTTACCAATCCGAGAGACATAAGTGAGTCTCTCTCGAAAACATTGGAGGAAGTCCAGATATGTTTATGTTCGTTACTGACATCAACCTCTAAAAGCACCAAGATTTTGCTAATAAGACATCCGTAGGGTAGACACAGTGGCCTCCTAAGTGCAACATACTCCATATAGTCTTTTATCACTTGCGTCCAGTTTGTAGGAATATTATTTTTGATGGCATGCAAGAAATATATATCCTTTGTAGACATGCGATCATTCTTGTTTCTGCAGGGCAAGATGACATTTTCCAAAAGATGAGCGAGAATCTTTTCTTCTTTCAATAACCCTTCATGTGCAAAGATGCATTCTGTTGAATATACCCCTGGAAATCTTAACCAATCTTTATAAACGCTTTTCTTGAACAACACGTTATTTATTTCAGTTGTAGATAGGTGAGAAAAAGCACCTTCAGTGGGTAAGTTTGACACCACATCCCAAATGAAATCCTTTAGATGAATATCAATGCCTTTCACCCTTGAAACAATGTCACCATTTTTCAACTTTCAAGTTATGATAGAAAACTTTGACAAGGTCGGGATACCAGCTTCCCTTCATTTGACCGAAGTCAGATAATCCTTGTCTATTCAGCCAGTAAGGAAATATGAATCATTCCCTCTTGAATACATCCAGGTTGATGCTCATTGGTGTAACAATGGTTTTGAAGGAATACATACAAAGCTTTGACGATTTTCTTCATCACTGATCCAACCCATTGGATCAGGTTTCCTAATTATGTGGGATCGCACTTCTCTTTCTTCATTACCAACGCAACTTGATGATTCCATGATGATGAGATTCTTGAAAACCTTCCTTCTAGGATTAGAGAGATTTTTTGAGAGATTTCAAGAAACAAAATTCAAAAGAAATGTTTGACCCACGAAGACAAAACGAAAGGCGTGAAGTAATTATTATAATTTAAGACTAGGTGCACTGTATTATGAACAACGTTAAGTCCCTGGCAAGTGTACCAAATCGTTATCAAGTAATATAAATGGGTAAGTCCAAGTATCATTTCCCAAAGGACTCTTAGGCCTTACTTTTCATGTAAACAAATCGCATGAGACTTGAGAAAAGAATTAAGTTTGAGGTTTGTATGCAAAGAACAAAAGTAAACATGCAAATGCAATGATTCAATTGGCTTTAAGAAACTATGGATGAATGGAGTTGTTGGGGTTTACAATTTGATCTTATCCACTCTCATATATCTACTCTTCTTATTTAATTAGCTTATTTATGATATTTTCATGCAAACTTTCTTGGTCTACCCTTAACCCAATCCCTTGGTGAAAAGAGCCTATTACTAATTACCGGCTTGCTATTCCTAGCCTCCCCTAGTAATTAATAATGCTGGAGAAACAGAAGCAAACTATAATTGATCGTCCTACATCTATCCCTAGGCGATATTAGCATAATCAAGGAAATCAACACCAGTTCATGACATTACTGTACGTCCCCGTATCAATAAAGACAAACAACATTTACCGAATGAGTTAAACGAAAAAAGCATTAAGCAAAGGTGAAGAACCCAACAATTGATAAATCAAGCATATGCAAACATATAAAATAAATCATAATTTGGATATATGAGAGTTTCAAAAAATTACATTGTTCCCCAACAACCTAGGGTTTAGTTCACCATAATCATGGTGAATCTAGATGAAATACAATGGAAGAATGGAAGAAATAACCCTAAACTTGGTATATTGGAGCCTAATCATCCAAGGAACCTCCTCCAAGGTGTGTGGAATAGCTCTGGACGTTTCTCTCTGCCAAAAGAATGTGTTTTGATTCGCACTAGGGCTATATATAAGCCCAAAAAGATAACAGAAAGATTACAGAATCTAGTTAATAAAAACAGACAATCGCCCAAGCGCCTAAGTTCACCGCTCAGCGGTTTCCCTCTAGCCGCTTTGACCGCTCAACGGTTAGTTTTGCCACTGAGCGGTTTCCCTCTAATCGCTCTGGACGCTCAGCAGTCCATTCTGGCGCTCAGCGGCTCACTTGACACTTATTTTCAGCCTTTTTCCTCTTCTTTCACGGGTCTAAGTCCACCTTTCTTTACTTCCATCTTCAAATCACCTTAAAACCCTGCAAAACAATGTAAAAACAAGCATAATATCTCTAAAACCAAGTTTTGACTCTCACAAGACTCAACTAAGTGTTTTACTTGATTTTAAGCTCATTCTCAGCCATAAAGGGTGTGATTTAATATCAAATTTAAGTATGAAAATAACGGTTTTTAGACCGTTATCAAACAGTTACACAAACCAGAGTATGTTGACCGTTTACCGACACAATAATTTTTTTTATAAGTAGTGTTTACGGACACATTGATGAAGGTTGAAAAACAATTATTTTCATATGTCAATTTGGACCAAATTACACCCTTTAGTACTTGGAATGAGCTCAGAATCAAGCAAAACTCAATAAATGAGTCTAGAGAGAGTCAAAAGTTGTTTTTAGCGATTTTATGNTTNTTTTGCATTGTTTTGTAGCTAATTTGAGAAAAGTAAGAATGGAGTTGAAGATACAGGTCGTTGACTCAAGAAAAGAGCAGAAAAATGAAGTTTTGAAGAGTCGANGTACCGCCCAGCGGCACACTTAAACCGCTGGGCGGTCCAGGACGAGGAGTTGACATGGAAAATGTCACTGAGGGAAACCGCCGGGTGCCAGCGATTGCCGCCGGGCGACGGCAGAAGGATATGGGAAACCGCCGGGCGGTGGCGATTGCTGCCGAGCGGTGGCGGCAAGTTATGGGAAACCGCCGGGCAGCACACTTAAACCGCCCGGCGGTGGCACGCTGGACTTGGGCCTGTTTTTGACGCGCTCCTCACCTATAAATACCCCTATTACGAATTCAGAGTCATTCTTCTGACAGGGGAGAACGACTAGACCTAATGTTGCTCTCTGAAGAGGATCTCTTGGATGCTTAGGCTCCTTTTCATCTTTTCTAGGGATTGGTCTTTCATTCTTCTTCCATTTTTCTTCTAGTTTCACCATGCCTATGGTGAACTAAACCCTATTGTTGTTGGGGAATACAATGTAATCTTTTGATGCTCTCTCTTATTGAAACTATTGAATATTTATATGNTCTCCATATGTTTCGATTGATTATTGTTAGGTTATCATCTGTGCTTAAGGCCTTTATCGTTTAACTCATTCGGTATATTGATNTTTGTCNTTNTTGATATGGGGACGTACAGTAATGACATGAACTGGTGAGTAATCTCTTGATTTTGCAATACCACCTAGGGATAGGGGTAGGACATTCAATTGCACTAACTTCTGTTTATAATGCGGTATTAATTACTAGGGGAGGCTAGGGATAGCAAGCCAGTAGTTAATACTAGACCCTTTTCGCCGAGGGATCGGGTTAAGGGGAGGCTAAGAAAGTCGCATAACAATTGAATCAATCTAATATTCAAGGGTAGTATGTAAGAGAGAGCG
>NW_014543821.1:284453-286553 GCF_000741045.1 Vigna radiata var. radiata | reverse complement strand
CTCTTGGGAAAAACGATACTTGGTCTTACCATTTATATTACTTGTACGATTTGGTACACTTGCCAATTTGTCAACACACATGCAAAAAGTAGTCGAATGTATTAGAATGGAAGTCGACTAAGAATTATGAAATTCATTTTCAAACAGTTAAATCAATCAAACAAGTAAGCATTCAGCACAGAGAATCATACAACAACAATCAATCAATATAAGTGATAACGGTTGAAAACCAGTTTTTTCATGCTTCATTGAGATCAAAATACAACCTTTAAGGCTTAGAATGAGCTTGGAATCAAGCAAAACACGTAAGTTGAGTCAGTTGAGAGTCCAAAGTTGTTTTTAAAGATATTATGCTTGTTTTGCATTGTTTTTCAGCATTTCTGATTAAAATAAAGAATGGGATTGAAGATGGAAGGTCTTAGACTCAAGAAAGAAGAAGAAACATGAAGAAAAGAAGAGTCTAGAAACCGGCCAGGGCCAAAATCCAACACTGGGCGGCCAAAGGCGAGGAGAAGCAAACCGCCGGGCGGTGCAACTCGCCGGCAGGCGGTGGCGCGATTATGGAGACACCGTCGGGCACCAAAAGTGCGACGCCGAGCGATTGTCTGCTGGGCTTGGGCCAAAATTCTGTGACGCTCCTCAGCTATAAATAGCCCTAGTGCGAGTTTAGATGCATTCTTTTGACAGAAAGGGGCGGCCAAACCTAGTTTTCACTCCTTGGAGAAGATCTCTTGGATGCTTAGGCTCCTTTTTATCCAATCTAGGGTTTGATTTTCCATTCTTCCATCATTTTTCATCTGGTTTCACCATGACAATGGTGAACCAAACCCTTTTGTTGTTGAGGAACACTGTAATCTTTTGAAACTCTCTTTTATTGAAACTCTTATTTATTTATATGCTTTTCGTATGCTTTGATTATCAAATTTTGGGTTTCTCATCTGTGCTTAATGCTTTTATCGTTTAACTCATTCGATAATGGTTATTTGTCTTTATTGATACGGGAACGTACGGTACTGTCATGAACTGGTGAGAAATTCCTTGATTAAGCAATACCACCTAGGGATAGGGGGGTAGGATGATCAATTGTTTTTGCTTCTGTTTATCATGCATTATTAATTACTAGGGGAGGCTAGGGATAGTAAGCCAGTAATTAGTAATAGGCTCTTTTCGCCGAGGGATCGAATTAAGGGTAGACTAAGAAAGTTTGCATGACAATTAGATAACAAAGCGAATTAAATATGAGGAGTAGTTAAGAGAGAGTGGATAAGATGAAATTGTAAACCCCAACAACTTCATTCGTCCATAGTCTTTTTCTTGTCAATTGAATCAATCTCTAGCAAGTGTACCAGATCGTTTCAAGTAATATAATTGGTAAAACCCAATATCGTTCTTCTCAAGAGACTCGAAGGCCTTATCGTTCGTGCAAATTGAAATCGTAAGACTTGTAAAGAAAATTAATTGGTGGGAATGCAAAAACACAAAATAAACATGTAAATGCGGTTGATTCAATTGACGAGAAAAAGACTATGGATGAATGGAGTTGTTGGGGGTTTACAATTTCATGCTTTCCTTCTTTTCTTTTCTTTTTATCATGTATTTTTCTTTCTCAACATTTGAGCTCAATGCTTTACAATTTCTTTTCAATTTCCCCCATACAACCCCAAACTTGAACCTTTTTCACACATACAATTAAGCTCAACCCAACTCAAGGTAAAGAATTTTAAGCCAAGGGTTTTCATTCTGTTTAAGGCTAAGGTTCAAAAAGGGTATAATATTTCAAGAACTTTGGGTGAAAATTTGGCTAGAGAAGGGTTTTCAAAAATGGCCTTAATCATATGATATTCATGTTTTCCTATGAACAATATATATGTTAAGTCCCTTGCAAGTGTACTAGAGCGTTATCAAGTAATATAAACGGGTAAGTCCGAGTATCGTTTTCCCAAAGGACTCTTAGGCCTTAACTTTCATGTAACATAATCGCATAAGACTTGAGAAGAGAATAAATTTGGTGGATATATGCAAAGAACAAAAATAAACATGCAATGCAGTTGATTCAATTGGTTTTGAGAAACTATGAATGAATGGTGTTGTTGGGGTTTA
>NW_014543821.1:278996-284058 GCF_000741045.1 Vigna radiata var. radiata | reverse complement strand
AGTTCACCATAATCATGGTGAAACTAGATGAAAATAATGAAAGAATGGAAGAAATAACCCTAAACTTGGTTGAATGGAGCCTAAGCATCCAAGGAACCTCCTCCAAGGTGTGGAATAGCTCTGGACGTTTCTCTCTGCCAAAAGAATACTCTTCTAATTCGCACTAGGGCTATATATAAGCCCAAAAAGATAACAGATAGATTATAGAAAGATTTACAGAATCTAGGTAAAAAAACAGACAGCCGCCCAGGCGCCTAAATTCACCGGTCAACGGTTTGCCTTATGCCGTTGTGACCGCTCAGCGGTTAGTTTTGCCACTGATCAGTTTCCCTCTAATAACTCTGAGCGCTCAGCGGACCATTCTGGCGCCCAGCGGCTTGCTTGACCCTTCTTTTCATCATTTTTCTCCTTCTTTCATTGGTTTAAGTCCACTTTACTTCACTTCCATCTTTAATTCATCTAAAAACCCTGCAAAACAATGCAAAACAAGCATAATATCTTTAAAACCAACTTTTGACTCTCAAGAGACTCAACTAAGTGTTTTACTTGATTTAAAGTTCATTCTAAGCCACAAAGGATGTGTTTTACTATCAAATTTAAGCATGAAAATAACGGTTTTTAAACTGTTATCACAACCCCAAACTTAGAACTTTGCTTGTCCTCAAGCAAATAAGACAAAACTTGGCTTTCCACTTCTTTTTCAAATAATTCACACTTTTCAAAACTCCTTTTTCTCATGACAAGTTATTATACAATTTCAAATTTCAGTGGAATCCTACAAAGATGCATGCATGCTTTCAATCCAGCTTAATTCACATATTCAATCTTTTTCCAACAAATGTTTTATTCATGAATGATTAATCAACTAAACATAGATGTAAACATGGTTTTAACAATTCTCACCAAGCAAGTGTTTCACTCAATCACTCAAGTGTTTAGGAGGTCACTCTACTCTCTACTGTTCACATGTCACATAAAACAATATTGTTATTCATCTAAGACAATTAACATCTTCACATGCAAATGTCATCACAAGAACTTTTTCCAAGGCTTGTATTGTGGCTGGGATATCAAGAAAATTGGATTTTCTGGAATACAAAATCCTTGAGTTAAGAGATTTTAAATCATCATTCAAAGTTCAAGTACACTCTCATTTTAACCAATCTCACTCATTCCCAACTTTTGCCCTTTTTCATTTTACATTGAGTTCTTCTTTACATGCTTTTCTCTTTTCTTCTTTTCTTTTCTTTCACATGCATTTTTCTTTTTCATCTTTTCAACTCAATGCTTTTCTTTCTCTTTTGCCTTTCACTTTCCCCATTCAACCCCAAACTTGAACCTTTTCAACACATATAATTATTCTAAACCCTAACTCAAGGTAAATCAATTCAAACAAGGGTTTTTATACTGTTTAAGGTCAATGTTCAAAAAGGGTATATAATTTAAAATTCTTTGGGTGAAAATTTGACTAAGTAAGGGCTTTCCAAACATGGCCTTGATCATATGACATACACATGCAATTCAATCAATTATCAAGATTAAGTCAATACCATTCATGATTCCTTGTAAACAGTGCACACAACAATAAAACTTTGAAGCTCAATACCTCTCATAATCATGCTTTCTCACTTCTCACATGAATCCTGCTTAGCATCAAAATCACAATCATGAATCACTTACTCATCTGTTCACATAGCTAGTGAACCATCAACCTGGATATTAACATTCACACATTCTCAATCATCATACACAATCAATCATCAATAGCAAACAACTCATCATGCAATAAACTTGAACCATTATCCAAATAAGTGTACAAGCCAAGCATAGACTCAAACATAAATTCAACCTAAACTACTTATTCAAAGTACACAGAAAAAGAAAAAGAAAAATCCTTGTCCAATGCTGGCATCCATCAGTACATGCCATCAACGAAGATCCTCATTTGAGTCATCATCCTCCTCCTCTTGGGCATCCTCAAAATCTTCATCTGGTCATCGTCCTGTCCTCCTGAAGTCCCAGCAGCTCCAGACCCACTATCATGTGCCTATCCCCGAGGCCAAGCCATCAGACTACGAAACTCATCCATAGTCCACCTATGCACTAGTGGCTGGTCATAAACTCCTATGATCATCTCGGTAGTGGCCTCCTGCCCTCTGTAAAGAGACTCCATCCTCGCCTCTATCATAGACATGTACATGTCTCTCATCTGGAATGCCTCAGGCTGCTATGCCGGTGCATCTGCAGGCTCATCCACCTGTTGTGCTGCTGCCCTCCTAGGACGTCTCCTAGGGACTGTTCCAGCTAGCTCGTCACCTCTACAATACTGATGAAAATAGGAGGCATCAATAGCTCTCCTCGGCCTCTCAAAGGGTGGAACTGAAGTGTCCACTCCTGCCTGCTGACACAAATATGTGATGAGGGACGGATGTCCTAGTGGCGTCCTGCTGCTCACGGTCTTGGCGCAGCTCAAAATCTCACTGGTAATGATCGTACCAACATTCACGTCCATCTGCCTCAACATACAGTAAATAACCAGAATCCGATGTAAAGTGATGTCAGAAACATGAGAACATGGCTGGACGTTGGCATGAGTAAATGCCATCCAATATTTAGCTAGGGGAGTTAAATCTGCCCTAAGGATGTTCACTGGTGCTCCGTTTGGGTTTCAACGGTGACGGTTAGGGTTTTTCAAAATCCTTTCCTAAATGAGCATAATCTCCACTCTTTTGCTAATTTCATCAATCCAAACCACAATCATGCAATTCAATCGGTTCAAACAGTTGCTACTCTATCAATTCATGCATAGAAATCAAAAGCCCTAATTTATCATGTTCCTAAGCATGTTCATCAACAAATCCCCAAATTAGAAACTCCAAACATGAATTTGCATACTTACTTGAGTGAAGATTATGAATGCTTGTAGAATAATTGCTTAATTGATGATGGATGTCCTCTCCAATGAAACTCTCTTAACCAAAAACCCCAAAACTTATCAAAGCAATGGTAGTAAATTGAATTTTTGATGAGTGGATGAGGAGAAAGTGAGGAAATCTCTCTAAAAAGCTCTTGAAAGTAAAATGAGAGTGTTAGGTCTTAGGGAGACCGCTCAGGCGAAATACAAAGAAGGGTTTCAAAGTGAAAAATGTGAAAAATCGCTCAGCTTTTAAGCAAAGCTGAGACCCTCAGCGCCGCAACCGCTCAGCGGTAAAATGGATCGCTCAACGGTCTGCACCTATTTTCACTTCTTCTTCTTTTCCTTTCTTTTGAGTAATCTTTCCTTCTAGCACTCAATTTCAACCTTCAATTTTTAAAATATACATCTTTCCCCTCTCAGATGCAAAAATTAAACATGCAATGCACTTAACACAGGATTAAAAACAAAACAATCAACTGGGTTGGCTCCCAGGTAGCGCTTGTTTAACGTCACGAGCCTGACCCAAACCTGTTTAGCATTCTTTAGTAAGTGTTATCCTTCCAACATCCTTTAGTAGATACATAAAAATTTAGCATCCCTCAGTAGATGCTACCCAAAAAGTGTTCAAAAGTACATGTACAAAATCAAATACCCTAAAACAACAAATGTTTATATAAAGCGGGAATTAGATAAAATCAATTCATTCCATCTCGGTTGGGATCTTCATCAACCCAACTCATCAGTTGCTTTCTATCCACTCTCTTTATGGCTCTTGTGAATGGTTTCCTGATTTCCAGCTTGCCATCTTCCCGATGCTTAATAACAAGCCACTTCTTATTTTTAAATCTCACCTGTGCTCCTATAAAAAGTGGTGTATATTCAGTGTGGATAGTGCCTCCTTTGTCAACCTCCTCATCTTCAGGTACCTACAAAACATTACAACTATTAGAATTGGTACCTGTTGTGTTGTCCTTTAGTGCAACTTCTCTTCTTGACTTCTTATGTCTGGCCCTCTTTTTAATTCTAGTACTTTTCTCTTTAGAGCTAGTATAAAAGAGTACATTCTCTTTATCTCTCATCATGATCCTTGCATCATGGACACTAATAGACATCTTGGATGTTGCCATGAAAGGTCTTCCAAGAATTACTGGAATTCTTTCCTCATCTTCCATGTTCATGATGATAAAATCAACTAAGAATTCTAATTTCTCCACCCGAACAACCACATTTTCCACCATACCAAATGGTGTTTTAACTGAACCATCCGCCATTGTCACTGTGAGATTAGATGGCTTTAACATTAGCCCTTCAATTTTCTTAAACAAACGCATGGGCATCATGTTAATGCTAGACCCAGAATCTATCATTGCTTCCCCTATATCAACCTCATTGATCATACATGCCAAATTCAAACAACCTGGATCTTTTACTTTAAGCGGATAACTCTTCGGAGGTTGAATCTCCAATTCCTGCTCATCATCATCTTCATCTAAATCTATCATATCTCCAAGATAAAATTTCATTCTTACAGGAATCTATTTAATAATTGAAGGCATAATAGTCATTTGATTATAAATTTCTCTGTTCTGCTCATTATGACTATCTCGTGCTTACTCTTCTTCTTTTCCTCCACTACTGCTGCTACTCACAATGGCTTCACTTTCCTCCTTTTGATCACTACTTCCAATCTCTATAATTTCCCTGTCAACCCTTCCTCCATCACTTGTCACCACAACTTTGCATTCTTCTTTAGGGTTAACATCAGTATTAGCCCTAAACTGGTTCTTTTCAGTGGTTTCTACTCTTTTTGACAACTGTCCAATTTGCATTTCTAATGACCTAACAGTAGCTTGATCACTTGCTCGATTGGACTCATAGACTTTCATGAATGTATTAAATCTTTCACTCATATTTTTGACAAACTCTGTCAAATGTGAAACCTGTTGCCACATAGTTAAAGGTTGTTGCTGCCTGTTGACGGATTGGCAAGTGTACCAAATCGTACAAGTAATATAAATGGTAAGACCAAGTATCGTTTTTCCCAAGAGATTCGTATGGCTTTCTCTTTCGCGTGAATTAAAATAATAAGACTTGAAAAATAAAATTTAATAAATTGGGTTTTGAGACAAAATATATTAACATGCA
>NW_014543821.1:274916-277426 GCF_000741045.1 Vigna radiata var. radiata | reverse complement strand
CATGCCTAGCATCATGACCACAATCATAAATTCATCACCCATCTATTTTATGGATATCATCATGCATTACAATTCACTTTTCTTTCACATCAAATAATCATCAAGTACATTCATCAAGAACATCAGGTAGTCCAACAATTTCAGAACAAGTAGTAAAGCCAAGAGTACAGAAATAAAAATTCAACCTATTCTATGAATTTAAACAGAAACAAAATAAACAAATAAAAGAAAGAAAACGAAAGTGAAAGAAAGAAAAACTAAGTTCTGTCTATAAACATCCATCAGTAGATGTCTGCACTCAGCCCATGCTGTCATCAGAGTCCTCCTGACTCTCATCATCTGCGTCCTCAAAGTTCTCCTCCTCAGTGTTAGGAGCTCTAGCTGCTCCAAAACCACTACTCCGTGCTTGCTGCTCAGGCAGAGCCACAGTTGCATGAAACTCATCCATGGTCCACCTGTGTGCTAGTGGATGGTCATATAATCCAACTATCATCTCAGCTGTCGTCACCCGCCCTTTGTGAAGGGCTTCCATCCGGGCCTCCATCATGGACATATACATGTCCCTCATCTGGAAAGGCTCAGCGTGCTGGGCTGGTACCTCATCGGGCACCTGCTCCTGCTAATCAACAGCTCTCTTATGCCTTCTCCTGGGTGCTGCCCCTGTTACATGAGCTGCACCTGCTGCTCCAGCCACAACACAAAACTGGCTGAAATATGCCGCATGAATGGCATTCCTGAGTCTCTCAAATGGGGGAACTGCAATGATCACCCCAGCCTGCTAGCACAGAAAAGTGATCAAAGAGGGATGCCCCAATGGCATCCTGCTGCTAATAGTCATGGCACAGGTCCTGATCTCGTCGGCGATGATCTGGCCGACATTCACCTCCATTTGTCTCATGAGACAGAAAATAAGACGAACTCTATGACTGGTGATATCAGAGATGTGGGAGCACGGTTGGATGTTAGAATGGGTGAACGCCATCCAATATCTGGCCAATGGAGTCATATCCAACCGTCGAATGTTTATCGGCGCACCACTGGCGTTAGTCTGAAAGTGTCTTCCAGGAAGACACACAACCTCCTCAATATCAGTTACATCATTAAGCACACCAAAATATGTTGCATACTGGCATCGCTCCCCTGGCCACTCTGTTCCTAAGAAGCTGTTAATGGTATCGGGGTCATAACTGATAATATGCCCCCTCACGAAGCTCCTATATCTCCCAGCAGCCACTTCTCCTCTGGGCACCGTGTTGGTGTAAAACTCCTTCCCCAACTCCATACTGGCAGGTACCGGATAAGCGGTTAGTTTCTCCCAATCTCTCCTCAGGATCTCCTCCTCAAATTCAGGAACCAAGTCTGGTAGAAAGGAGGTCTTCCTCTCCATAAACAACCTCCTTTCTTGTATAGTGGCAAAGTGTTCCTCATGTTGCCTGGAAAGGAACCTTTGAGAATCAAATCCTCTCGAGCTCTTTGGCATCTTCCTTTTGCCTGCAGTGTTTCTTATTCGGCGCGATGCTGAAGCCATCTCTGTAACAAACACAATATACCACAAACCATAGAAATCCACTGTCAAGAGTTAATCCATTAACAACTATTCAGATCCCCCATTCATAAAATAGAAAAGCATAAAAACACGGCATACCGCCCGGCGGTACAGAGGCTTACTGCCCGGCGGTATGCATCCAGCTTGAATACCGCCCGGTGGCAAAGGCATACCGCTCGGCGGTGCGGGGGTTTTCAAAAATTTTTCCACAAAACACACCTAATCTCCACTCAACTACTAATCCCTAGCATGCAATTCAATTCCAAACAGTTTAATTGGTCCAAAACAGTTCCCAATTCAACAATTTGTGCAAAGAATCTCAAAGCCCTAAATTACCTAATTTCTAAACATGCTCAACAAGAACTTCAAAATCAAGAACATAACAAATGAAAATTTACAACTTACTTGAGTGGAGTTATGAATGCTAGCAACAATTACTCCAATAGATGATAGAAAACTCTAAAAAAAAACTCACACCAAGAAAAACCTAAAAATGAGCAAGAACAAAACCCTTTTTGTGAATGGGTGTTTAGAAAGTGTATGGAAATCTCTCTAAAACACTCTAGGAAGTGCAAATCTGGAGCAAGGAAGCAAGGAGACCGCCTGGCGACAATCAAAGGGGCAAGAAAAAGTGAGGAAGTTCTGAAAATACCCAGCTCTTAAAGAGCTTGGGTTTTTGTCCGCCGCCACCGCCTGGCGACAAAGTGGTACCGCCCGGCGGTGGCTTAAAAATTTTCCTTCCCTCTTTTCTTGTTTGCCTTTTTGTGGTTTCTCCTGGTGACTCCTGATCTATGCCCTAGATTTTCCAATCACAAGATTTTCCTCACTCAAATGCATGTGCTCACACAGAAAGTAATACACAAACTTTTGAAAAACAGAAACAAACAAAGAAATTCAAATAATGAACAAGCAGTTAAGAAAGTCTCCCCAAACACCCATCAGTAGGTGTCAAACTTCTTTGTGC
>NW_014543821.1:270457-273496 GCF_000741045.1 Vigna radiata var. radiata | reverse complement strand
TCGTATGGCTTTCTCTTTCGCGTGAATTAAAATAATAAGACTTGAAAAATAAAATTTAATAAATTGGGTTTTGAGACAAAATATATTAACATGCAAAATAAATGTTGATTCAATTGACAAGTGAAAACAATGCATGGATGGATGTTGTTGGGTACTAACAATTTCATTTATTCCACTCTCTCTTACATGCTATCCTTGATTATTAGATTGATTAAATTGTTATGCGACTTTCTTAGCCTCCCCTTAACCCGATCCCTCGGCGAAAAGGGCCTAATATCAATTACCGTCTTGCTATCCCTAGCGTCACCTAGTAATTAATACTGCATTATAAAGAGAAGTTAGCGCAATTGATCGTCCTACCCCTATCCCTAAGTGGTATTGCAAAATCAAGAGATTACTCATCAGTTCATGTCATTACCGNACGTCCCCATGTCAATAATGACAAACAACGATATACCGAATGAGTTAAATGATAAAAGCCTTAGGCACAGATGATAACCCAACAATAATCAATCAAAACATATGGAGACCATATAAATAATCAATAGTTTCAATAAGAGAGAGTATCAAAAGATTACATTGTATTCCCCAACAACAATAGGGTTTAGTTCACCATGGACATGGTGAAACTAGATGAAAAATGGAAGAAGAATGAAAGAGCAAAGCCTAGAAAAGATGAAAAGGAGCCTAAGCATCCAAGAGATCCTCTCCAGAGAGCAAAATTAGGTCTGGCCGTCTTCCCCTGTCAAAAGAATGAATCTGAATTCGTTGTAGGGGGATTTATAGGTGAGGAGCGCGTCAAAATCAGGCCCAAGTCCAGCGAGCCACCGTCGGGCGGTTTAAGTGTGCCGCCCGGCGGTTTGCCACAATCTGCCGCCACCGCCCGATGGCAATCGCTACCGCTCCGCGGTTTCCCTCAGTACCCATTTCCATGCTTACTTCTCGTCCTGGACCGCCCAGTGGTTTAAGTGTGCCACTAGGCGGTACGTCGACTCTTCAAAACTACATTTTTCTACTATTTTCTTGAGTCAACGACCTGTATCTTCAACTCCATTCTTACTTTTCTCAAATTAGCTACAAAACAATGCAAAATAAGCATAAAATTGCTAAAAACAACTTTTGACTCTCTCCAGACTCATTTATTGAGTTTTGCTTGATTCTAAGCTCATTCCGAGTAGTAAAGGGTGTAATTTGATCCAAATTGACATGTGAAAATCACTGTTTTTCAATCATCATCACTGCCTGAAGCCTCCTTGTTACCCTGATGGGTTATTCTGTTGTTGGCCAATACTTGGATGATTCTTCCAACCTTGGCTAGGATTGCCTTGGTTGAAATTCCCTTGTCTATACTGGTATTGGTTCCCCATATAGTTAGCTTCCCGCTGCATCTCCTCAGGTATAGCACATTGACCATTAATATGGTCTTTACCACAAAAATCACATAGCTGTTGTGCTTAAGAGACATTACGAAGCTCCTTTGGAAGTTGCGAAAGGATCTTTGTCAATGTATCTAGCTTTTGGGTCAAAAGATGATTTTGAGCTAGCATTGCATCATTTGCAGGTAAGAGTAAGACTCCTCTCTATTGTGTCGGTGCGCCCCTTTCACTATATGCTTCTTGTCCATTAGCTGCCATACTCTCTATCGAGTCATAGGCTTCATCCTCAGTCTTCTATTTGATATCACCTCCAACTGAGGCGTCCAACATCATCTTAGACTGCATATTCAGTCCACCCAGGTAGGCAAGAACAATGGTTGTCTTGTTAAATCCGTGAACTGGTGTTTTCCTGAGTAGTCCTTTGAATCGCTCCCATGCTTGACTTAGAGTTTCTTTCATGCCTTGTTTAAATGATGAGATCTCCAGCTTTCCCTGAGTAACTTTGGACTGTGGAAAATATTTGTTGACAAACTTTGTAGCCACAGCTCCCCATGTAGAAAACGTCCCTTCAGGAAAAGAATTGAGCCATGTCTTAGCATTACCTTCCAATGAGAAAGGAAACAAGCTAAGTCTCACTCTATCATCTGATACACCGACCATCTTCACTGAACACTGTCAAATGGTCATAGGGATTCTCATTTGACAGGCCATGAAACGTTTTGCTTTGTACCAAGTGTATAAGTGCTGGATTCATCACCATGTTGGTCGTTTGATCCGTAGGCATGACTATCCTATTAAAATGGAAAGGGCCAACCGCATTTGATTGGTTTGCAAGAGTACGTCTTGGAGGAGTTCTTTCAGCCATCTCCTCTATTCTTCTATCTGGTAAAGGTGATAATAATCTCTCAGGGGAAGGAAACAAATCTCTAGATGGGCGTCTGATTTTCCTACTCCCCCTTTCCTTGCTTAAGCCTTCAAGAAGAGGTTGTGTGTTTTTCTTGCTCCTAGTATGTCTGGGCTCCTCCTGCATGCACAAGAAACACAAACCCTAGTAGCACTTTTTTATATTATTTTAAAAAGTAAAAAGATAAAAAGATAAAAAGATATATACAATCAAGTCAAACTTAATCAGTTTACACTACTAGATAAGTTAAACCACGAGTCCCTGACAACAGCGCCAAAAACTTGTTAAGTCCCTAGAAAGTGTACCATATCGTTATCAAGTAATATAAACGGGTAAGTCCGAGTATCATTTTCCCAAAGGACTCTTAGACCTTAACTTTCATGTAACCTAATTGCATAAGACTTGAGAAGAGAATAAATTTGGTGGTTATATGCAAAGAAAAAAAAATAAACATGCAATGCANTTGATTCAATTGGTTTTGAGAAACTATGAATGAATGGTGTTGTTGGGGTTCACAATTTCATCTTATCCACTCTCACATATATACTCTTCTTATTTACTTCATTTATTTATCTAATTGCCATGCACACTTTCTTATTTACCCTTAACCCAATCCCTTGGTGAAAAGAGCCTATTATTAATTACCGGCTTGCTATCCCTAGCCTCCCCTAGTAACCAATAATGCAATGTGATCGGAAGCAACTACAAATGACCGTCCTACCCCTATCCCTAGGCGATATTGGCATAATCAAGGAATTT
>NW_014543821.1:261554-270092 GCF_000741045.1 Vigna radiata var. radiata | reverse complement strand
GAATGGAGCCTAAGCATCCAAGGAACCTCCTCCAAGGTGTGGAATAGCTCTGGACGTTTCTCTCTGCCAAAAGAATCCCCTTCTAATTCGCATTGGGGCTATATATAAGCCCAAAAAGATAACAGATAGATTACAGAAAGATTTACAGAATCTAGCTAAAAAAACAAACAACTGCCCAAGCGCCTAAATTCACCGCTCCGCGGTTTGCCTTGTGTTGTTTTGACCGCTCAGCGATTAGTTTTGCCGCTGAGTGGTTTCCCTCTAATCGCTCTTAGCACTCAACGGACCATTCTAGCGCTCAGCGGCTTGCTTGACCCTTCTTTTCATCATTTTTCTCCTTCTTTCATGGGTATAAGTCCACCTTACTTCACTTCCATCTTTAATTCATCTAAAAACCCTGCAAAACAATGAAAAACAAGCATAATATCTCTAAAACCAACTTTTGACTCTCAAGAGACTCAACTAAGTGTTTTACTTGATTTAAAGCTCATTCTAAGCCACAAAGGGTGTGTTTTACTATCAAATTTAAGCATGAAAATAACAGTTTTTAGACCGTTATCAATATACAACAATGAAAACTCTAGAGCTTAATACCTCACACAACATGCTTTCTCACACATCATTCATTCATACATTCTTCTTAGGATCATAACCACAATCATAATTTATCACACATCTGTTCACATTGCTAGTGAACTTTTTCACTTGGAAATCAACATGCAACACAACTCAATTATCATCCACATCTAATCATCATCAAATAGATTTATCATGCATGTCCTTCAGTCAAACATTGTCAGAAAAGTATTCAAGCCAAGCATAGACACTGAAAATAAAAATTCAACCTATTCTAAGAATATAAAATAAAAAAGTAAAAGAGAGAACGTAGGTTGCCTCCTAGTAGCATTTGTTTAACGTCACGAGCCTGACCCAAACCTTTCTAGCAATCATTAACAAGTGCCTCCCAACACCTTTCAGTAGGTGTGCTTCCCTGTATCCTTTAGTAGATACCTAAATCTTCTAGCATCCCTCAATAGATGCTATCCCAATAGCATTCTTCAATAAATGCTGACAGTGACATCCATCAGTAGATATCTATTCATATAGCATCCATCAGTAGATGCTAATCTTCCTTAACATCCCTTAGTAGATGTTGTCATCTCTGCCATCAGAAGCAACATGTAACCTAAAAAAAAAAAAATGAAAAAAAAAATAAAAATGAAAAAACGGGGTTAGAAACTGGGTTGCCTCCCAGCAAGCACTTCTTTAACATCATTAGCTTGACCCGGTAGAGTTCAAACACCCATCAGTAAGTGTTGATACTCCCCTTTTTTGATCTTTTCTTTTTCTTCTTCCTGCTGAACTTTTTCAAATAGTTGAGGACACCAAGCACCTGTTTCCATGTCTCAATCATAGGAACTTTAATCTCCAATTTCTTGAAGATATCCATAAAGCACTTGACCCTATTTTCCTTCCTATGATATTTTTTTGAATGAGGAAGGGGTTTTTCATATGATCTTTTATTCTTTCCTCTCTTCCTCTTTTTCTCACTTTTCACCTCTTTCTCTATCTTCTCCTCATCAACAACCTTATCAATTTGTGTCTCCAAATTCCTGAAAATAACATCATAGCTCTTGGAATCATACTTCTCCAGAAATTTGTCAAACTTTTCATTAACGCTTTTGACTTGTTCCGTCACATCAACTATCTGTTGACATAGTTGTTGATCATGCTCCCACGTTTCTATTGGTGAAGAGTATTGTTGCTGCCAATGATATTGTTGCCTCTCTTCCATGCTTCTATGAGAAGAATATCTCGTATATATGTCCTGTGGAAAAAATTCGTCATTCTTTATATTCTCCTCTATACTTTTGACATGGTATACTTCCAAATTCATAATCCTCTGAAGAAGTTCATAAGACTCTATATTTTTCTTAATTGGAGTAAATTGTTGCTCAAAAACTTTCTCAAATTGGCTTTGATCCATGTATAAGTGAGGTTCCCACCAGTGGTTGAACTCGTTTTGGTAGAATTGAGTGCCCATATAGTCAAATTCTTGTCCATACTGCATTCTGCAAACGTTAGGCGCAAAACCCTAGAAAACATTTATTAGAACAAAAATAAAAACAAACATGAAATCAAGTCAAATTCAACCAATTTACACTACTCGAAAAAGTTAAACCTCGAGTCCCCGACAACGGTGCCAAAAACTTGTTGACTCTCTCGCAAGTGTACCAGATCGTTTCAAGTAATATAATTGGTAAAACCCAATATCGTTCTTCCCAAGAGACACAAAGGCCTTATCGTTCATGCAAATTGAAATCGTAAGACTTGTAAAGAAAATTAATTGGTGGGAATGCAAAAACACAAAATAAACATGCAAATGCAGTTGATTCAATTGACGAGAAAAGGACTATGCATGAATGGAGTTGTTGGGGGTTTACAATTTCATCTTATCTGCTCTTTCTTATCTACTCCTCTTATTTAATTTGCTTTGTTATCTAATTGTCATGAAAACTTTCTTGGTCTACCCTTAACCCGATCCCTCAGCAAAAAGAGCCTATTAATAATTACTGGCTTGCTATCCCTAGCCTCCCCTAGTAATTAATAAGGCGTTAAGAACAGAAGCAAAAACAATTGATCGTCCTACTCCCCCTATCCCTAGGAATTTCTCACCAGTTCATGACAGTGTCGTATGTTCCCGTATCAATAAAGACAAACAACAGTTATCGAATAAGTTAAACGATAAAAGCTTTAAGCACAAATGAGAACCCAACAATTGATAATCAAAGCATACGACACACATATAAATAAGCAAGAGTTTCAATAAAAGAGAGTTTCAAATGATTACATTGTTTCCCCCCAACAACAAAATGGGTTTAGTTCACCATTGTCATGGTGAACTTAGATGAAAGAATGGAAAAGCAAACCCTAGATAGGATAAAAAGGAGCCTAAGCAGCCAAGAGATCTTCTCCAAGGAGTGAAAATTAGGTCTGGCCGCCCTTTTCTGTCAAAAGAATAACTCCCAAGTCGCAATAGGGCTATTTATAGCTGAGGAGCGTCACAGAAAAAAGGCCCAAGCCCAACAGACAACCGCCCGACATCACACTTATGCCGCCCGGCGGTTTGCCCATAATCGCGCCACCGCCCGGTGATGAGTTCCACCGCCCAGCGGTTTGCCCTTTGTCGAAAAACCGCCCAGCATCCACGCCTGGGTTTCAAACAGTGTCTTCTCCTCGAATTTGGCTGCCCAACGGTGGATTTTGTCGCTGGGCGGTTTCTAGACTCTCCTTTTCTTCATTTTTCTTCCTCTATCTTGAGTCTAAGACTTTCATCTTCAACCCCATTCTTCACTTTCATAAAAAATGCTGCAAAACAATGCAAAACAAGCATAATACCGCTAAAAATAGCTTTTGACTCTCAACTCACTCATTTTATGTGTTTTGCTTGATTCTAAGCTCGTTCTAACTTTTAAAGGGTGTAATTTGGTCTCAATTGACATATGAAAATAACTGTTTTTCAACCGTTATCATTTTTCACGTGAAAATTTTCCCTCTCCTTAAAGACTTTTGCAATCTTCACTAGAGACTCTTGCACAGGACATAGAGGAGATGGCGAACCAACCTTCTCCAAGACGCACATTGGGGGACGCATCAAACACGGTGGGTCCTTTGCACTTCAACAGTATAGTCATGCTGACAAATAAAGCAACAAACATGGTGATGAACCCTACACTCATCCAGCTAGTACAGAGCAACCAATTTCACGGGTTGTCAAATGAGAATCCCTATGATCATTTGACTACTTTTAGTGAAATCTGCAATACCGTCAAGATAAATGGAGTTTCTGATGACAGGGTCAAACTCAGTTTGTTTCCTTTCTCTCTTGGAGGAAACACTAAAGCATGGTTGTATTCATTCCCAGAAGGTACTTTCAAAAATTGGGAGACTGTGGCAACACAATTTGTTAGTAAATTCTTTCCACAGACAAAGATCAATCAAGGGAAGCTGGAAATTTCTTCATTCAAGCAAGGAATGAAAGAAACTCTTGGACAGGCTTGGGACATATTCAAAGGCCTGTTGAGCAAGACCCTAGTCCATGGGTTTGACAAGACCTCATATATACTTGCTTTCCTTGGAGGCCTACACACTCAGTCAAAAATGATGTTAGATGCTTCAACTGGAGGCAGTATAAAGAGAAAGACTGGAGATGAGGCTTACGAATTGATTAAAGACATGGCTATAAATGAAGTGACGCATAATGAAAGGGGCGTACAGAAAGGAGGACTTTTGCATCTCCCTGCTGTTGATGCTATGGCTGCTCAGAATCACCTCCTTATTGAAAAACTGGAGAGAAGTTAACAAAGGTCCTTTCTAAACTTCCAAAGGGGATAAGGAATATCTCTCAGACTCAATAACTTTGTGATCTATGTGGTGGTGACCATATTAATGGTCAATGTGCTTTTCCTGAAGAAATGCAACAGGAAGTCAACTACACGGGAAATCAATTTCAGTACAGGCAAGGTAATTCTAACCAAGGCAATTCTAGCCAAGGTTGGAAGAACCACCCTAGTATTGGACAAAATCAGAATAATTCTTCTGGGCAAGTAGGAAGCTTCCGGCAGCAACAACCATCACCTTTATGGCAGCAGGTGAACAGCTTGACAGAGACTGTTAGAGGCTTAAGTGATAGATTTGGTAATTTTTTTAAGGTTTATGAGTCTCAACTAAACAATAATAAAGTCGGCTTCAGATCATTGGAGTCACAGATTGGCCAGCTATCTAAAAGAATAGAAACCACTGAGAAGAATTAGTTTAGGGCTAACGCTGATGTTAACCCTAAAGATGAGTGCAAAGCTATTCTGACAGGAGATAAAAGGAAGGCAGAAGTGGAACCAATTAACTTTGAAAGCAGTGAAGAGAAAGATGAAGAGATGATGAGTGCTGATGAACTCAAGGAGCAGAAAAGCAGTGAAGATGATAAAGAAGAAAGTGAGAAAGAAGAAGGAATCATTGAGTCAGATACTAGTGGAGGTGAAGAAGAAAGGAGAATAGGAAGTAGTCATAGTGGGCCGTTTAGAGAAACTTTTAACCAAATGACTGTAGTGCCTTCAGCAAATCAACATATCCATCCCTATTCTGAGAGAATGAAATACAATCTTGAAGATGAAGTTGAACTCACTAACGAAAAGGAGGATCCTGTTATTCAACCTCAGAAGAGGAATCATCCGCTTAAGGTAGAAGATCCAGGATGTTTAACACTGTCATGCGTTCTGAATGATTAAGATGTAGGAGAAGCCATGATAGATTTCGGATCTAGCATCAATATGATACCCAAGGATTTCTTGAAAAAAATCAGAGGGCTAGTGTTGAAACCGTCTGGTCTTACTGTGACGGTGGCGAATGGTTTTGTCGAAGTACCACTTGGTATAGTGGAGGATGTTATTGTGCGAGTGGAGTAGCTAGAGTTCTTGGTAGATTTCATTGTCATGGACATGGAAAATGATGAAGAGATTCCTGTGATTCTAGGAAGACCCTTCATGGCAAGGACTTTAAATTCCAATTCTGGAATTTGATTATTCTTTCATTGATTGCTTATTCTCAATATCTGCTATTATCTCTGATATAAATTGATCTTTACATATCATATTTGAGATAATATTGTGAGATATTTTATTGTATCATTGTATGACTAAACTGTTTGTTATCTTATCTTTGATACATATCTGTACTATACTGCATTGTAAACTCTGTGTTATACTGCATTGTGCATCTAATCTGATTTTAATATCTATGCATAATGACATGGGGAGTATCACATTTTACACATTTGTATTTCACATGCATGCACTTGAGGGGGAGTTATCATTTTCATGTGATTTAAATGTGATAATGAGAGCATCACTACATATTGATTATTGCATATTTTTGTTTGATGCATCTCTGTTTGATATTTCAGCATAAATATCTAGAGCATACATTTTTTCCTAATGCACAAAGCGAGAGAGATTGTATGAAAGCCTTATGAAAGGGGGAGAATGCATTTTCATTTTATCTCATATTCTGCTTATTCTACTTGATATTTTGTTGTTTTAAATTAGACTGTGCAAACATGGTTGGTTATTAATCATGGTTGTGCATCATCAAACAAGGGGGAGATTGTTGACAACACAATTTCTATATCAATCTAGTTTTTGATGATGACAACACATTGCTTAATAACATGCATATGTTGTTTGCTGTTATTACATGTTCTTATGCAAATTAACTATTATATCTGTTGAACATGTTTATGTACAGTATTACGTGTTCCCATGCTAATTGATTGATATATATCTGGAACGTGTTTACATGCTTTATGTGCTATGTGCTTTGCATCATTTCATATGTTTTACTGCACATGTTTTAAATCTAAAAACCACAAGCACTCTTATGAACTTTTAACTATATGACAAAGTTCTAGTACAGTGGACTACATTGTGAATGGATTCGACTATGCTAAAATCTTTGTGCAGATTTTGAGAATAAGTGCTCTGTGTATTTTTGAGAAGAAAAGAATTTCAAAATGTTTTACATGGTTGATGTCGACTTTGTGTTTTACACATTTGACTGTATATGTTATCTGATTTGGAATTTTGTTATGCTCTTGCACTCTAGTGGCTATATTTTTAAAAGTTAGTTGAGCATTGATGACAAGGTCAACTTTATTAAATGTGTTCTGTTATTTGTTGACCATGAGCTACTAAGTTAACTGAACTGTTATAAGTGTCATAATACAGTCGACTGAATTAGTAGCACATTCGATTGAGAATCTGACTGTATAACATAAATCTATAAATAGGCTGAACACAAGTTTGTTCACACGACTTTTGATGAACTGATAATTTTCAATTCTGTTTCAGATTTCTCATAGCTCCAAGAATTCTCCAAGAAGACGATGGTGATCTTTCTTGAACGAGATTCATAGAGGAGACTTTCTGCGCTTACATTTGCTGATCATTATCTACACAAGAAAGGTGCTTCTGTTTGATCGTGTTGAAGGTTTGGCATCTTGTGAAGACTGCAGAATTGTGTTCAAGCCTTGGCATCCTGTGAAGACTGTCGGAATTGTGCTTGTTGTGATACATGGGGATAATTCACTTTACGGATTGTTCAATTCTGGTTTTGTTCTGCAGCTAAATTTTGGTTTTGGGTTAGAGAGGAGATTTATATTTTTGACGTGGAGGTCTTCTATAAATTCCTTGTTGTAAAACCCGCAACCATTATAGTGCATTTTCTTTCGGGTGGAAGGACTCTGGATGTAGGCATTGTTGGCCGAACCAGTACAAAAAGATGTGTTTGATTTTCTCTATCCCTTACCTTTTACATTCCAGTCGACTCTGATTTTTACGCAGTCAACTACGTTTTTTCCGTTGCATACAATATCTGATTGCTTGCATTTCAAGAAAGTTTAAAAAGCTTTATACCTTGTTTTCAAGATTGCGAAAAGAACTTATTTTTGAAACATCACCAATTCACCTCCCCTCTTGGTGTAAAAAGAAGCATACCTGTTTTCCAACAATGATTACATTTGTGCTTAGTTGACTGATCATTCATAAGGATAACATCTATGGAAGAGTATGTGATTATGTGAACATTATGTGAGCTGGAATGAATTGAAGCATGTGTGCATCTTAATAAGATTCCATTGAAAAGCTGAATTGAGTAATTACTTCTTGTGAGAGAATGAGTTTTAAATGTGTTGAACCATTTTGATGATAGTTGGAAAGCTAAGTTTTGTTTTGTTTGCTTGAGGACAAGCAAAGTTCTAAGTTTGGGGTTGTAATAACGGTCTAAAACCTGTTATTTTTATACTTGAAATTGATATCAAAACACACCCTTTATAACTTAGAATGAGCTTAAAATCATGCAAAACACTCTAGTTAGGTTACATGAGAGATATTATGCTTGGTTTTACATTGTTTTGACAGGATTTAACGTGAATTGAAGGATGGAAAGTGAAGTAGGAAGGAGTTGGACTCAAGAAAGAATGAAGAAAGGTGAAAAAGAAGAATCGCACCCACCGCTCAGCGCTGAGCGCCAGCTTCGTGGAAGAAGCCACTGTCAAACGCTTAAGCGCAATGCTGAGGGAAAATGAAGAATTGTGCCTACCGCTGAGTGCCAGGATCCACCTCTTAGGGTGTGTTCACTTGGGGTTGACTGGGGGAGAGTGATTGGAGGAGAGTGATTGAGTGGATTTGAAAGGATTTGAGGGTGATTTTTTTTGTGCTTACTTGAGTGGATGTGAAGGTAATTGAGAGTGGATTTGGGTGTGAAGTTTGTGAAAATTAGTGTAGGATTTGATTGATGTGACAGTTTTAAAAAATTTGTTTAATTGGTAGAAGTTGAAGATTACCAATATGCCCCTAGGTATTAAAGTAATATAAAATGATATTTGTTAATGTTATATTTAATTGTAAAAATGTTTATTAAGAGCTAAAAATTTAGAATAATTTTTAAAAATAATTTTAAAAATTTAATTAAATTATACTTAGTGAA
>NW_014543821.1:254586-261139 GCF_000741045.1 Vigna radiata var. radiata | reverse complement strand
ATTAAACATTAAAATTTTATCGAAAAGAATATATAATAACTTACAGAGTATAAAGCATTTGAATAATATAGTATAAACCATTAGAATAATATAGATAAATAATATATAATAACTCACAGAGATATAGTATAAATTCTCAACTTAGTAGTTGGCGCAAATTGCATAACAATGTTCTGCATGTTTGCCACGTTACTTGGTGGAACTTGCTGGCTCTTTTTACTGTGGCCAACAAGTTATATATAATTTATTGGTGATGCAACTAGCTCCTCCATAAAAGGAGAGGGAAAAACGAAGATATATATACACGAATCAGTGAGAAAAAGAAGAAGTATATTATATCATAATGGCTATAGTGATGGAAAGGGATTCATTGATGACTGAAGCTGAAAATGCACCGGTTACAACACAAAGAAGGGTCAGAAATTATATGGAAAATTCTCTGCCAAAGCCATTTAAGTATTAGTCCAAAACTGAAGTAACGTTGTGGGATCATACGCCTGTAACCGAATACGGTGTATTGTAACCGAATACGTGTGTTGGAACCGAATACGGTTCACTTCGTCTTCTCCAACATCTTCTCCACCTTCGCAGCTCCTGTTCTTCATCAACCACTTCGTTCTTCTGCTCTTCAACCACATCTTCTTTATCTACCACGAACCTGCAACCTAAAAAACGAAGATTTTGTAATAAAATCGAATATATTAAGCTAAGGTTGTAGTGTAATTTAATATTTATCCAGGGGCACACGAGACTTTTTGGTTGGGATCCCTCCAAATCTCCTCTCTTCAGCGAGTGATTAAAAAAGTGCCAATCCCGCAATTCATCGCAAATCCTTCTGCGCAAATCACTGCAAGTGAACGCGTGATTCGTTTCAATTCATCGCTTCTGAATATGCGTGAATAGTAGTTCACCCTGAAGTGAACACAACCTTAATGTTGCCATCTTCAGTTCAATACGGCAGGACACCTGGGCGTCAACGCTGAGCGTCCCAGTGGAGCATCGCACCTATCCCTGAGCGGTGAAACCAGCGCTGAGTCCTAAAGTTGGGCTTGGGCCAAAATTATGTAATTTTTCATAGCTTATAAATAGACCTTCAGAAAAATTCTAGGGTAATATTTTGACAGAGAAAGATGACAGAACACCTTCTACACTCCTTGGAGGCAGCTTTTGGATGCGAAAGCTCCAATTTAAAAATATTAGGGTTTATTCTTCCATTCCTTTCATTCAATTCATATAGTTTCACCATGACAATGGTGAACTAAACCCTTTGTTGTTGGGGAAGAATGTAATCTTTTTGAAAATCTATTATATCGAAATTCTTATTTTATTCATATACTTGTATTATCAATAGTTTGGGTTTTCTTCTCTGTACTTTAAAGCTTGCATTGTTTAACTTATTCAGTGTCATGATCTTTGATTTTGTCAATAAGGAGACGTACAGGTAAATCTAGAACTGAGAAGAATTCTCTTGATTATGAAATATTGCCTAGAGATAGGAATAGAACGGTCAATTGCTTTAAGCTTCTGTCATTAATGCATTAGTAATTACAAGGGAGACTAGAGATAGTGAACTAGTAACTATGGTAATAGGCTCTTTTCGCTAAGAGATCGGGTTTAGAGTAAATTAGAAAGTTGCATGAACATTGATAATAAAGTTGAATATAATAGGAATAGTAGATATAAGAGGGTGGATTAGGATGAAACCGTAAACCCCAGCAACTCCATTTATCCATATCTTTATATGTAAATTGATTCAGTTTTTGCATTTGCATGTTTAATTTAAGTTTTTTCATTTCGAACTAAAAACTTAATTTTCATTCAAGTCTTATAAAATCTATTCACATTAACATCTAGGCTTAAGAGTCCTTTGGGAAACAATATCTGGACTTATTGTGTATTATTACTTGGTACGATCTGGTACACTTGCCAAGGTGTTAATAGATGCATAAAGGCACTGTCCAGCTGTCCAGCAAGCTACTTTGGAAGCCCACATGAGACACATTCAGTAGCTTAGTTGAAGAACAAAAGAGCTTGCACCGCTTAGCGCCCTTCAACTTGCGCTCAACGTGAGCATTAAAGTGTCATGTGCGTCTAGCACAATCCATGTGCATCCAACATCTTGAAAAAGGCTTTAGCAATTTCAAACGCGTGGCTCTTCACATTTTCTTCACACTTATACAGCTGGCCCTTGCTCCATTGTGTCGTAGCTAAGGTAGCTAAGTATAGGCGTGAACTAGGAGCTTTGCTTCTCCTTTAAATTGCTTGCTCTGTTACTTGTAAGGGACCTTTGAATGAAATTAGAGTTTTTCTGTTGAATACTTTCCAGAATATCTCTTCTTCAAGGTCACGGCTAGGAGAGTGAATCTCAATCTCCTTTAGCCACCTTCCCTAGTGGAATCACGCTAGGACCTCCTTTGCACTGCCATTTCACTTTATCACCATTGCATCAGAGAACGTCTTTGTTTCTCTTCAAACCTTCTTCCCCTTCTCCATTCGGTTCAACCCACCGCTTCCATCAAACCTCTTTATTTTCATTCCGTTGCTTAAGTGTTCACTGGATGATGCTCATAGAAGGTTCAGTCTCATCCTTGAACCTGAATCGGCTTGGATCTTCTTCCATCATGTGGTAGTAAGAGCAAGGTCGAGCACGCTTCAAAGATAAGTTTCTTACATCTCTGTTGTTCGATTTTGTTTTCACTGTTTTGCGTCTTGTTTTGTGTTATTTCAAATTTTGTTTTTGTTTGAGTCGTGTTCTCTTTTATGTCATTTTCTGTTTCTTTTGACTCAGTTTGGTTTTGATTTTGAGTATGTTGTGCTATTTCTCTCCATTTCCGCGTTGTTCATTATCTTCCTTGAATGTCTTGTGTTGATTTCACATTTGTTGAGTTTTCCTCTGTTTGAGATTCAAATATCAGTGTTTAGGATTCTATAATTGTGTGTGCTTTCTTATTATCATTTTATTCGGTGTAGTCTTCTTGTTTGAGTTTTTTAATTTGAAAATCCTCTTCTGTTATGTTCTTAGCATATATTTCTCAAGGTTAGAAAAACATGCAAGAGATTGGTGGGATGAAAGGCAATATAGGGTTAATAAAGGTAGAAAATCTACCATTCATAATTGGTATGAATTAAAATCTTGCGTGAGAAGAAAGTATGTGCCTTCAACCATTAAGATAAACCTTGAACTAATGAGAGAAAGTATTGAAGAAGGAAAAATATTTCTTGAGAGTTTAAATGATCATGGTTTTCTTCGTAGAGAAATTGAGTTTGGAGCCAAACTTAAGGAGCTTATGGATAAGAAAAGAGAAAGAGAGATTGTGAGAAAAGAAGAGGAAGAAAGAAGAGAGATTGAAAGAAAAGAAGAGGAAAAAAGAAGGGAGATGGAAAGAAAAGAAGTGGAAGAAATAAGATAACAAGAGAGAAAAGAAGAGGAAGAGCAGAGAGAGAGAAAAGACAAAGAGAAAAGAGAAGAAGAAGAGAGAGAGAGAAAAAAAAGGAGATATTGCTACTTGCAAGTTCAGTTTCTCCAAACATCATGGAACCTAAAAGGGAAGGTTTTCCACTATTTACTTCTTTTCCAATCATTGTGCAATCTTCAAATAAAAACTTCTCTTTCGAATCAATTGTTATTTCATATACTATGCAAACTTTTCCAAAACATGACAATTTAAATCTTGAGTTATTGTTACCCTTAAGGATACAAGAAACTCAAGATAAAAGAAAAATGACTTGTGATTAGGACTTTCAAATTTCCTTAAAACTATAAAACAAAGTCCTTATTTTAAAGTTACTTCCATAAAAACATTCTTTCTTGGATTAATACTAATTGGAGATATATTTGATGATTATTGTAGATATATTTTTGATCTAGGAGGAAAGTGATAAACCAAAGTTTTGCTTTTCTATATCTTCCCGATTTGAGGAGAAATCATTTGCTTTTCTACCCCTATCCCTAGGTGGTATTGCAAAATCAAGAAATTACTCACCAGTTCATGTCATTACTATACGTCCCCATATCAATAAACACAAACATCAGTTACCGAATGAGTTAAACGATAAAGGCCTTACGCATAAATGATAACCCAACAATTATCAATCAAAACATATGGAGACCACATAAATAATCAAGAGTTTCAATAAATGAGAGTATCAAAAGATTACATTGTTTCCCCCAACAACAATAGGGTTTAGTTCACCATAGACATGGTGAAGCTAGATGAAAAATGGGAAGAGCAAACCCTAGAAAAGATGAAAAGGAGCCTAAGCATCCAAGAGATCCTCTCCAGAGAGCAAAATTAGGTCTGGTCGTTCTCCCCTATCAAAAGAATGACTCTGAACTCGCAATAGGGGGTATTTATAGGTGACGAGCGCATCAGAAAACAGCCACCCGGCGCTCCGGACCACCGCCCGACGCCACCATCAACCGCCCGGCGGTATGGTCAACTTTTTCTGGTTGACTGGTTGACTTTTTTGGTTGTCTGGTTGACTTTTCTGGTTGACTGGTTGACTTTTCTGCATTCTGGTTGACTTTTCTGCACTGCAACCGTTTGATCTTCAACCTTTCTTTCCTTTTCTTGAGTCTACGACCTTTATCTTCAACTCCATTTTTAATTTTCTCAAAATAGCTACAAAACAATGCGAAACAAGCATAATATCGCTAAAAACAACTTTTGACTCTCTATAGACTCATTTATTGAGTTTTGCTTGATTCTAAGCTCATTCCAAGTAGTAAAGGGCGTAATTCGGTCCAAATTGACATATGAAAATAACTGTTTTTCAACCTTCATCAGTCTGGCAGTGTTGTCTCTGAGAAGGCCAACGCTCAGCGCTCGATCTGACTCTCAACGGTGTGCGCAGCTCTAACTTTTCACCTCAGTGTTAGCGCTTAAGCGTCTGATAGTGGATCTTTTCACAAAGCTGGCGCTCAACGCTGAAACTGGCACTGAGCAGTGGTTGCGATTCTTCCTTTGCACCTGTTTTCATCCTTTCTTGAGTAAAACTCCTTCCTACTTCGCTCTCCATCATTCAATTCTCGTCTAACCTTGTCAAAACAAGGAAAACCAAGCATAATATCTCTGAAACCACCTTTGATTCTCTTTCAACCTATCTAAAGCAATTTGCATGATTTCAAGCTAATTTCTAAGTCATAAAGGGTGTGTCTTGTATCAAAATTAAGTATGAAAATAACGGTTTTTGAACCATTATCACGTATAAAAAAGAAAGATACGAATTCAACATTTATCTAATGAAAATAAATTTTTGAATTAAACAATCATTATGACTAGAATAATTAATTTTAAAAATAATTCTTATTTAATCATGATATTAATAATTAATTTCCATCATATAGTTATTTAGATTATGCTATCTATCTATAACTTTTTTCCAAAAGAGGAGGGATAATTTTTTTTATATCTTAAAACTTTTTAATCCATAAGTTTTGTATTTTTTTTAATTCAAATTATTTCTTAGTTAGTTTTAATAATAACATTAATAAATATGATATTCATTAGAAATTCATGTTTAAAACTTTTACAAAAAATCATGAATATCAATAAAAAAATGATAAAATGTAACATCATTTTGTTTAAACCATTAGTGGAAAACCGCTGTTTAACATCGATTATTTTGGGTTTTTAACGTCAGATCTCGAACCGACGTTTAAAGTGGGTGACGTTAATGGGACGTCGGACCTTATAGGTGAGACGTCTATATAGACGTCGGACTATACAGGTTAGACGTCTAAAATGTTGTCGTATTTGATAGGATCTTTCTCCGCTTGAGGCCTCTCGAGTTGCTCCTGGCTCATGGTGATTCGAGTTTAGAACTTTATATTTTTGTTGAAGAGAATGTATTGTACGTTTTTTTTTTTATTGGATGGGTTTAACAATGTAGTGGAGGGGATTGGAGGAGTGCAAAACGCAAGAAATCGCCGCCCAAGAACGTTGCCCAAGGATACCAGCAAAACTTCACAAAAACTCAACGAAAACACATTTTAATCGGTTCAAATGAAAGATAATTATTCAAAGAGTAATGTAATCGGAGTAAAACTAATTTTAAACGGTGCAAAAGTGAGAAAACGAACCTGAAAAACATAGTCAGTGGAGAGAAAACGCGAGGAAGATGATGAACAATGAGTGCGCGTAACTACTGCCTCGCGTTCACAATGCTTTAATGCAGACATTTAGAAGTCAGTTCCCGCCATAACAGACGTCTACAAAAGTCGGTTCCCCTTACAATAGACTGATGAAGGTTGAAAAACAGTTATTTTCATATGTCAATTCGGACCGAATTACGCCCTTTACTACTTGGAATGAGCCCAGAATCAAGCAAAACTCAATTCTTTTGACAGGGCGGTGGCTCGCTGGGCTTGGGCATGTTTTCTGTTGCGCTCCTCACCTTTAAATACCCCTATTTCCAGTTCAGAGTCATTCTTTTGACAGGGGAGAACGACCAGACCTAATTTTGCTCTCTGGAGGGGATCTCTTGGATGCTTAGGCTCCTTTTCATCTTTTCTAGGGTTTGCTCTTCCATTCTTCTTCCATTTTTCATCTAG
>NW_014543821.1:242160-253885 GCF_000741045.1 Vigna radiata var. radiata | reverse complement strand
TCATATCCAATTTATTAATTTTTATTTTCAAGTCTTATTATTTTAATTCACGCAAACGAGAAAGCCATTCGAGTTTCTTGGGAAAACAATACTTGGTCTTACCATTTATATTACTTGTACGATTTGGTACACTTGCCAATTTGTCAACACAGGCGTCTAAAGTGCTTTAGAAGTCGGAGTGGCGGGATCAGACGTCTAAATAGAGTCAAAAAGTGACTTTTTAAATTTCTGGGCTGAGTATTTAGAAGTCGGTTCCTGCCATAACAAACGTCTACAGACATCGGTTCCCCTAACAACTGACGTCTAAAGTGCTTTAGAAGTCGAAGTGGCAAGATCAGACTTCTAAATGGAGTCAAAAAGTGACTTTTTAAATTTCTGGACTGAGTATTTAGAAGTCGGTTCCCGCCATAACAGACGTCTATAGACGTCGGTTCCTCCCATAACAGACGTTTAAAGTCAAAAAGTGACTTTTTAGATTTTTGGACCGAGGATTTAGAAGTCAGTTCCCCCACAACAAACGTCTAAATGGCTTTAGAAGTCGGGCCCCCTCATAGCCAATGTCTAAATAGTTGTTATATTTACGAAAATGTCACCGGTCATTTTTTACATCTGATATTCGAGTATCATACGTCTAAAGGATGACGTTAAAGGCCTTTTTTGCACTAGTGAACCTTTCAGAATATGTAAGTGGTCACAACTTAATTAAGGTTATTTCTCAACAGTATTTATATCTATATATTTATATATAAATTAAATATAAAAGGAATTATCCGTGTTCACATTTGTTTTCTAAATTTACTTTTTAAGCGTTTTTTCGGTTAAACTTTTTTTTTAACTTAATCATTTTTTAATTATAAAACTACTTATAAAATAAAAAAATATTTACAATAAAATTATAAAAAAATATTTACATCTAATTTTATAATTATAACAATAACAATAAAAATATTATTATTATTATTTTCTATTATCACATAAAAGTAAACACATATGTACATACAACATGTGTTTTCACTTATAATAATAATAATAAAAATACTAATTCTAATAATAATATGTTAAAATTTTGTGAAAAAATAATAATTTATAATATACTTAAAAAAAATATTTAATACAAAATTGTATTTTAATGAAAAATTGCGATGAAAATTAGAAATAGAGAGAATGTAGTAACTGAATGTGTAAAAAATACCTCAATATTTTACCTGCTTTTTGTTATACTTAAAACATACACAATTTAAAATAATAATAATTTTAAGCAAATAGTTCATAACCTTTAATGTTTTAATTAAGAATGTAATAACATTTAAAAGTTGAAAATAAATTAATTCAGCGTTGACACATCTCATTCATACATTCATATATAGTATAAACATTATAAAGGAATTATCACATAATTAATAATATAGAACAATCAACAAGACAAGAGATAAAAATATTTATTACAGATATCTAATATAATCATAGATTAAACTTTATGTACAATCACTAAACCAAAATTATATATAAAGATTCTCTAATACATCATAACAAAACAGAAAAGGAATAAAGATTTACATGTTAGCACTATTTCGATTTAAGGCTTGCTCCACTGACATCTCATTAACATCTGCTTACACCTATCAGATGATCATAGTTGATGCATGAACAAACAATAAAACTCAAGCACAGAGAAGACAAGTACAATAAGCTAGTGATACAAAACAAATCATCATATACATTAACATTTCATACATGAGTCAAATTTCACACAAAGCAATCCAAACATCTTAATCATGCCAAAACCTAGACTGAACTATTCGGATTTAGTATGAACATAAAGTTATGGCAGGTTTGCATTTATGTGGTGGAACAGCTACCCACTCAAAGCTACCACACAAGGTTAGTCCATTAAAGCGCCCATTGTCAAATGGAGAAAGGCTCCCAAACTAAGACCTACTACTACTCTCACCACACGACTCACCTCCTTTTATTTTAGCCTCAATGATCTTTAGAGTGTCAAGACAACTCCAAAATTAAGTTGCATATATTCATACCAGCAACACTTGAAACCACCAATAATAATTTCCACTTTGCAACTCTTTTCCATACTTTTCTTTCACATATATATAACTTCATATAAACACAACATGCAATTCGTCAAGGTATCAGAAACAACTCAACAAGAATTACAAAACAACACAAAGTACCTAGAACTAAAGTTCATAAAAGCGCACTTAGCGCCTGGAATGGGGCACTTAAGCGCTAAAATCCACTAGAAAGGGGTGCTCAACGCCTAGTAGGGGCACTCAGCATGTCCGAGCCATGAGGCTCATTGGAAAATGGCGCTCAGGCGCCCATAAAAGGGGGATCAACGCCGCATTGTTAAGACTCTGACAAGTATACTGAATTGTATCAAGTAATATAAACGGTAAGACCGAGTATCGTTTTCCTTCGAGACTCATTGGCCTAGACACTCATGTAATTATTGTCTAGAATGCAATACAGAAAATAAACATGCATGCAAGTGTTGATAAATTGACCAAGAAAATACGCAGGTGAATTATATGGATGAATTATGTTGTTGGGGTTTCCGACTTTATCCTATCCACTCTCGTATATTTACGAATTCTACTCCTTCACTAATGTCAATGTCACTTTCTAATTTACCCCAAACCCGATGTCTCGGTGAAGATAGCCTACTCCTAATTACTAGTTTACAATGTCTTGTCTCCCTGACAATTGATCATGCATTACATTCACACAGAAGCTTAAAGGCAATTGGTCCTCCTATCCCTATGTCTAGTTAATATTGCTCACGAGAGAATTTCCCCATGTCTAGATTTCCCCATATGGGTCCATATCGACAAAATCAAAGATCACGCTATTGAATGAATTTAACAAATCATGCATAGAGTATAGAGGAAAAACTCTAACAATTATTGAAGTAAAACATATAGATTAAGAATCAATTAAATATATGAGAGTTTCAAAAGATTACATCGTTTTCCCAACAACAATGGAGGTTTAGTTCACCATGGACATTTGAAACTAGATGAAAACAATGAAAAGAATGAAAGATAAAACCCTAGAATTTGTAGAATGGAGCTTCCGCATCCAAAATCCGCTCCGAGGGGTGAAAAGAGTGTTTCTGCTCTCCTTCTACCAAAAGATACCCTCTCTAGGTCATTCAAATCAATATATAGTTCATTAAAATCATCAAAAACTGGCCCAGGCCCAAGAGAATGGCGCTCAGTGTTGGATTACCGCTCAACGGTAGGCACGATACTCATAAGTGTCGCTCAGAGTTGATGCCTAGGCGTCTGGCAGTGAACTCACTGAAGAGGATGCCACTCACAGTGAAAGTGCCACTCAGCAGTGGCTGCGACACTTGATTTTCCCCTCAGGGTTGGCACTTAGGCGTTGATAAGGACATATTTTACCATGATTTCAGTAATGAATTAAGAGAAAATATCAACTTTTCCTTTACCTTTTACCTTGTAAATCCTAGTTTTCTCCTAGTTTAGAAAGTGGTTGCAGTTTTAACTTTAATGGAATAGTTTGATCATTAATCCCTGCTTTTATAGGCTTAAAGTATTTGGAAGAAGTCTGTGCATCAAATGAAGACNCTGGAACCCAAAGAGAGCAAGAAAAATAGCCAAAAAGGTGAATTCTGGGATGCTGCCGCTGAGCTGCCGCTGGGCTACCGCTCGAGCGGTGACGATTCTGTTCCAGGCAAAATGTGGCACCCGGGCGCCCAAGAAGGGCGCTGGGCGCCCTTCAGCTCGCACTTTTTCTCAATTTTTGGCGCATGGGCGCCCCTAGAGGGCGCTTGGCGCCCTTTGATTCACTGTTGGTGCCTAAATTGGCGCCCGGGCGCCCCAGAAAAGGGCGCTGGGCGCGAATTTTCGCTGAGTTGGCACCCTAGACCTATAAAAGGCACACAATTTTCGAGGGTTGCAACTTCTTGGCGGCTAAGACCTGGGGAAACATTCTTGCACCTCTTGGAGCTAGTTCTGGACAGTGGGAGCTCTCCTTTCCTTCTCCTTGAGAGCTAAGTTCTGGACCTGGGGAAACGTTCTTGCACCTCTTGGAGCCATTAATGGAGAGCTAAGTTCATTCTTGTTGGAGAGTGATGTAAACTAAGAACTTCTTGTAAATGCACTTGTGTTTAAATGAAAAATGCTTCATTCATTGCTTGTTGGTGTTTTTGTCTTTTACTTAATGNTAGTTATGACTTGATCAACCATAGCTTGATTGTGGGGTTTACTTAAGGTTGGGAAACATTGGGTGAACCTTGAACTAGACTAAACACATAAGGGAAATAGTGTCTAGGGATAGAGCTAGGACCATTAGTTGTCATAAACTTCTTTTCTTAATGCGGGTGAGTTTGTTGGATTACCAAGGGATTGGGATGTAACAAATGAACCTAGGTTATCTCACCAAGGGATTGGGTTTTAGTGATTTAGCTAGTTGACAAGAACAAGTAATTGATGAAGGGTAGTGTAGTGCATTTGCATAGGAAGGAATTAGTTGAAATCATTCTCCAACATNTTCATTCCACATAGTTATCAATCATCTCATTTTCACTTGTTTTGGCCCCAAGTAGCTNAAACTNTTACTTATGCATAACTTTTACTTTCATTGCACAATATCAAACAAAAATGGAATCATTCTTTAGTTTAAATTAGTTAGTAATTATACGATAGTAGAGTAATAACGAAGTCTCTTGGGAAACGATATTCGGTCTTACCCGTATTACTACTTGAGCGATTTGGTGCACTTACCAAAGTCTCAACAAGTTTTTGGCGTCGTTGCCGGGGACTTCGGTTCAATTACTTTACTTTTGTGTGATTTCTAACTTATTTAAGCTTTACTTCTATATTCTTTTTATCTTGAAAAAATTTTGTTTCATTTTTTGTGGGCTAACTTGGTGCTCTAGTACTATTGGCTCTAGTGTATGCAGGGCAAAATCCGTACTAGGAGCACACGATCTTCTGAACCTCTCCTTTTAGATCTCGAAGTTGAAAAGACTGCCTGAAGAAACAACAGTAGAAGAAGAAGAGAGAATCGGGCATCTATAGAAACTTCTCCAGCTCCTGTGACTCCTAAGCAACTCAGTGTGCCTACAGCTGAGCAGGAAGTGGAACAAATGGCTGAAAATATGAATGGTGATGGTGATGGGCAAGATAGACGCACTCTGGAGGATTTCAATACCTTTTCAGGGTCGTTTCATTTCAACAGTATTGCTCGGCCACAAATCAATGCACCAAACATGGAGGTGAAGCCTGCTCTCATTCATCTGGTGCAGGGTAAGCAATTTCATGGCCTGGCACATGAAGATCCATTCAAACACATCACCTCTTTCTTGGAGATATGCAACACAGTGAAGCTCCAAGGTGTTCCAGATGACTTCATAAGGCTCAGTCTATTCCCATTCTCTCTCGAAGGCAACGCCAAGGACTGGCTCACTTCATTTCCAGAAAATAGCCTCACTTCATGGGATGATGTGGTGGCAAAGTTTTGCAACAAATACTTCCCTTAATCCAAAGTAACAAAAGGGAAGCAAGAGATTTCATCTTTCCAGCAGGGTTTTAGTGAGACATTGGGTCAAGCCTAAGAAAGATTTAAAGGGCTACTAAGGAAAACACCCACTCATGGGTTTGATGAGCCCACAGTCCTGAACGTGTTCTTGACAGGACTGGGTTCCCAAACTAAGTTGATGTTCGATGCCTCATCTTGCGGAAACATCCGTTAGAAGACCACAGCGAAGCCCGAGTGCTCATTGAAAACATGGCTGCTAATTATAATGAATCACAGAATGAGAGGGGGCAACAAAGAGGTGTCCTACAACTCCAGTCTCATGATGCCATCTTGGCCCAAAATAAACTCATGACCCAACAGCTTGAAATCCTCATGAATAAAGTCTCACAGTTGCAAGAACACCAAAATGTGTCACATGCCCAACATCAAGGGTGTTCAGTGTGTGGTGGAGGGCATATAAGTGGCCAGTGTATGAAGGAAGGCATGACCCAAGAAGATGTAAACTACATGGGTAATCAAAACTGGCCAAACAATTACAACCAAGGTTGGAGACCCCACCCTAGCATGGGCCAAGGGCAAGCTGGGCCATCAAACAGACCACCACATCAACAATACCAACCTCACTCTACTTGTGCTGAAAGATCCTCTAAGTTGGAAGACACTCTCCAACAGTTTATGCAAGTCTCCATGTCTAATCACAAAAGCACTGAAGCTTCCATTAGAATCTTGGAGATCCAAATGGACCAATTGGCTAAGAAGTTGGAAGAGAAATCCGACAAGGGTTTTGGAGCTAATACAGAAGCTAACCCGAAGGAAGAGTGTAAAGTTATCACCACTAGAAGTGGTAAGGTGTTAGTTGAAAAAGTGAGGGAGGACAAAGAAGAGAAAAATGAGGAAGTGGAGAGAGAGTGGAGAGAAAAGAAAAGATGAAAGTGGAGAGCAAAACAATGAGGAAGAGGAAGAGGAGAGAAAAGTGGAGGACAAAAGTGAGAAAAATGAGTGTGTAAGAGAAGAGAAAAAGAGAGAGGAAGTTGAGGGAAAGAAGAAGGAACTTGAGAAACCACTCCCATACCCAAAAGTCTTCTCAAGAAATGAGAAAGAGAAGCAATTCAGGGGCTTCATGGATGTCTTCAAGAAATTGGAGATTACTATGCCCTTGACCGAAGCATTGCAACAAATTCCCTCTTATGCTAAACACATGAAACAGTTCCTTAGTAAAAAGAAGAAGTACTTAGAGGAAGCAACAATTGAAGTTCAAGGGAATTGCAGTGCTATTATGCAGAAGACTCTCCCCCCAAAATTCAAAGATCCGGGGAGTTTCACCATCCCTTGCACTATTGGGAATTATGAGATAGGGAGAGCACTTGTTGACTTAGGGGCTAGCATCAATCTGATGCCCCTATCTATGCTTCAGAAAATTGGTGATCTGGAAGTCAAGTCTACAAGAATGATTTTGCAGATGGTAGATAAATCCATCAGGCATCCCTATGGTGTGGTTGAAGACGTGGTGGTTGAAATTGATAAACTCCAGTTCCCGGTGGACTTTGTAGTTATGGAAATGGGGGAAGATGCAAAAACACCTCTCATTCTTGGAAGACCTTTTATGAAGACTGCCAAGGTTGTCATTCATGTTGATAAGGGAACTGTGCTATTGAAAGATCAAGATGATGAGGTAACTTTCAATGTCTTTGAAGCTGGGCAGCAAATTCAAGAAAAGCAGACTAGTCATAAAGCTAAGAGTGAAGTTCTATCAGTGACTAGCCTAATAGGGCAAGCTGCCCAAGTGGTCAACAAGAGGGTTAATTGTTTCTCTCCAAAAGTGGAGGATGAGGATGGAGACAAAGAAGAGAAACTTGTTCATCAACACTCCATTGTGGAAAGTGATGAACCCAAACCTGGCAAACCATTGAAGCTCAAGAACAGGTTATAGGTTATCAAGGCACTAAAGGCAAATGGGGTACTTGAAATAGAGGCTCCCTATTCAAGGAGAGTCAAGTTGGTGACAAGAAAAGTTTTGAGATTATGTTGGTGTCATGAAAGGAAGAAACCCACCAACACCAAAAATCAAACTTGAGCATAATGGGGTCAAGCTAATGACGTTAAACAAGCGCTTGCTGGGAGGCAACCCAGTTTTCTAACCTTTTCTTATGTGTGACTTTGTTATTTGAGTGTGCTTTGATTTTTAGAATGTGTTTTAATAGGTTTTAGTTTGATTTCATGACTTTTGAGTGTTTGAGTTTGGATGGTAGTTAGTAGGGTGTGACTAGTTGCTTTGTTGTTTTTGTTGAGTTTTGTTGTGAAAGAGTATGTCTTGGAGTATTTTTGTTTGTTTTGATGTGCTCTAGAGTGAATTAGGATGCAATTATGTGTTTTGAATTAGTTAGGTATGTGTGTTGTGCAAAAGCATGGTCTTGACATGTTTTAGTTATATGCATTGCCTATTGCATTCATGTTCTAGATTGATGCAATTGATTGCTTTCAAGGGTGCATTTTTGGTGTTTTTGATTAGGAGAAACATGAGCATTTAGTTTGAGTGTGTTTGAATGCATGATTAGTGTCCAAAAATCCAAGATTTAGAAGCCAAAATGCTGCAAAATTGCAAACTGCCAGACCACCGCTCGAGCGGCACCTGGGCGGCACCTGGGCACCATACCAGCAGAGGCCCATTTCTTCATTTTTCTGGTATGCCGCTCGAGCGACATAGTCTTGCCGCCTGAGCGCCAGCGATGCAGCCTGGTCAACGTTAGTCAATAGCATGGGACCCACCTCACTTCTAAATCCCATAAACTCATTCACTTTCTCCTTCCTCTCTCACCCCATCTCTGTCACAGCCTCTGCAACCCGTTCCCGCCCTCACATTTTCCCTTTCACACTCCAAAATCACATTCTCACTCAACCTTTCACACCTAACTCACATTCCCTCACCCTTTTTTCCCGTTTCACTCCCTTTTTCCCTCTCCATTCAAACCCATCAACTCTTGGTGCCTAATCACTCTTGGACTTGGACATTGTCATTCATTCAAACTTGTTTCTCCAAGTAGGTTATCTTTCTTGTGCATTTTCATTAACTGTTATGTTTGATGTTTTTGGGAATTATTTGATAGGTAGAAATCTGATTTTAGCCTCTGCTTGCATTAATTTGAGTCCCACTCTGTTCTGGCTTGATTGTGCAATTGTTTTGAGCCATTGAGTCACAGTTTTTGCAAGCCCAAAGAGGGCAGACGCTCACGGTCACACCAGGGCATAAAACCCCTCGGTTCAGTGCCGCTCGAGCTGCACGACCCTGCAGCCCAAGCGTTGGCGCTGCAGGGCTGTTCCCTTTTTGTGTGCTGCATTTTGATTTTGTTTAAGTAGGGTTTGTGGCTAGCTTTTTGGTGCTTCATGTTCATTGTTAAACAACTTGATTTACCCACTGGTTGTGTGCTGCATTATTTTTGTTACTGAGAAGCTATCTGTCAAGCACCAGGGCTTAACGAGCCCACTGTCCAGCGCCGCTTGAGCGGCACGAACCTGCAGCCCAAGCGCTGGTGCTGCAGGTCATTTTTTCCTTCTTCCTACATTGCAATTTGGTCTGTTATGAGTAGGGTTTGCTTTTAGCCCTCTTTTCTACATGATTTTCACATCTCTTGGAATGCATTTTAATGGTTATGTGCTGAATTGTAATTTAAAGTTGCTTTAAAAACACTAACCATGAAGAATTATCCTTGAACTACCTTGAATCTTGCAGGATGGCATCTAACTCTGGGTCTAAACGCCTTAAAAGTACTGCTGGTCAGACCTCTAGAGGTCAAACGAGAAAGGCAAAGGTGTACTCACATTTGTTTCTTACAAAAGAGCATGAAAAGAATTTTGCCTTGTTTGAGAATCGCAAGTTATTAACGAAACGAACAATCACTCTAAAGCTTGGAGAAGTTCCCAGCTAACATAGCCGTGGTAAGGGAATTTTATGCTAATGCCAAATACATTTCTGATGACGATGTTCCCTTTTTGAGCTATGTAAGGGGCAGGCGCATTCCATATGATGCCCAGGCAATTAATTCCTTCCTCAACATTGAATGGGAATTGGGTAATACCTCTTGTGAGTACGCCCAACTTGTACAAGGGGAAACAGATACTGCAGCAATTGAGAGGGTTGTTTGTCGACCTGGAGGTCAGTTTAGAAGAAACAGGCAAGGTCAACCTATTCACTTAGTGAGATCAAGTCTGAGAGTTGTCAGTCAGATATGGATGGCATTGATCTTCTCCAACATCTCTCCTTGCTCCCATGTCTCTGATGTTAATGTGAGCAGAGCACTCATCCTTTATAGCATTGTTGCTCGAAAAACTCCCAATCTGGGTGCGCTGATAGCTGAAGAAATCAATCAATGCGCACATGCAGTCGGACGAAACGCTCCCCTGGGCCATCCCTCTCTTATCACTCAGTTATGCCAGCCTGTAGGGGTGGACACCACCTCTCCACCTTTTGAGCGATCGCGACGGACTTTAAACCTATACTTCTTTATGCAATACTGCATTCCTGATGATGACGTTCCAGTTGCACCACCTCCTCCACTTCCTGCACGCCGACGCGTTCCACCACCTGCTGAGCCCCCATCTGACCTGCTCCCTTATCTGACATCCATTCATAGGGGTCAGCTTGCCACTTCTCAGATGCTTCGTGAGCTTACCTTCTATGCCTGAGCTTAACATGATGTCTGCTGCTGAGTTTGATGAGTATGTTGCTTGGCCTGGAGACCAGTCCAATTCTACTGGGGGAGGTAGAGCAGCAGCTGATGGTGATACTGATGAAGAGGCTGAAGAAGAAGGGGATGATGACTCTGAAGGGAGTGAGGATAGCATTACATGAGTTAGAGTTGGAGGCTTCTCTACTTCTTAACAGGACCTTTTATATCGCTTTCTTTTGTTTTGCAGCTAAACATTTAACTTGGTTTTGAAATTTAGTTCTTAGTTTAGGATTAAATGAACATTTTGCGTTTCAACTTGGATGTTTTGGTTAAGTTATCTGGCTTGATAGACTATGCTGACCCATGATGCTTATGCTTGAATTTGAAATGACGCTTGAGATTGTGCAGTTAAGTTCAAATTGTGTTGCTTTCTTCATGAAAAGTCTGAGAATGCCTTATGTTTAATTGCGATCAATAATTATGGCAGTTTCTTGATGATGTTTGAGGAACCCTGAGTTAACCTTGTGAGATGTTGTGCCTTAGATTTTTCTTGTGAATGCTATCATGATAGATCACACTTAACTTTGCCTGAGTGTCTCTGAATTGAATTATTTGCTTGCTTGACACACATGATCAAGGCCATCTTTGTCTTCTACCTCACTCACATGTTCTGAGCCAAATAAGCCAATACAAAAACCCTTGAACCTGAATGAAATATGACTTCCCTCTTTGAACCTTAAGCCTAATGAAAATTCCCTGATTTCCTTACCTTGAGCTGAATAGAGTAATTCTGTTTGTTGCAGGAGATTGGTTTAAAGTTTGAGGGAGTTTATGTTATAAGGTTGTATTGAAAAAAAAATTTAAGGAAAAAGAAGAAAGAAAAGAGAATTGAATGAAAGAAAATTGGGTCATAAGTTCGAAAGTGGTTGTAATTTAAGTGAAGCAAAAGAGAAACTTGTGCATGATTTGAATTGTTTCATCTCTTAGCTCAAGGTGCTTTGTTATCCAGAAAAACCATGTTTCCTTCTTAGCCCAGCCTCAATACAAGCTAATGAAAAGTCCTTGTGATGTTGACTTGCTTGTGAATGTGTTTAATTTGGTTGAAACAAATGGCAAAGTTGATTTGTGTGACATTGTGATAGTAGAGTGATAGACACACACCCTTATACACCTGTGCATTAGAGTGAAACACTATCTTGGGTGAGGACGGGTTCTACATAATTCATTAAAGCATTTTGCCATGATTGTTGATCTCTTCTAAAATGTGGCATTTGATTGATTGAATGTATTGTGAGCACCACATTGGAAGGCTAATCTGTACACATTTTTGGTCATTTCAAGTTAAGCAAGTGTTGTGGACTCTATTGTGTCTGTGAAAATATTTTTTGTGTTATAGCCAGATACCTTTTGCTTGAGGACAAGCAAGGTTCTAAGTTTGGGGGAGTTGATAAGGACATATTTTACCATGATTTCAGTAATGAATTAAGAGAAAATATCAACTTTTCCTTTACCTTTTACCTTGTAAATCCTAGTTTTCT
>NW_014543821.1:231030-241460 GCF_000741045.1 Vigna radiata var. radiata | reverse complement strand
AGCTTGATTGTGGGGTTTACTTAAGGTTGGGAAACATTGGGTGAACCTTGAACTAGACTAAACACCTAAGGGAAATAGTGTCTAGGGATAGAGCTAGGACCATTAGTTGTCATAAACTTCTTTTCTTAATGCGGGTGAGTTTGTTGGATTACCAAGGGATTGGGATGTAACAAATGAACCTAGGCTACCTCACCAAGGGATTGGGTTTTAGTGATTTAGCTAGTTGACAAGAATAAGTAATTGATGAAGGGTAGTGTAGTGCATTTGCATAGGAAGGAATTAGTTGAAATCAATTTACTTTTATTGCACAATATCAAACAAAAATGGAATCATTCTTTAGTTTAAATTAGTTAGTAATTATACGATAGTAGAGTAATAACGAAGTCTCTTGGGAAACGATATCCGGTCTTACCGGTATTACTACTTGAGCGATTTGGTGCACTTGCCAAAGTCTCAACAGGCGTTGTCCAGAGAATTGCTCCACGAGGCCGGTGCTCAGCGGTGGAATTGTGCTCAACGGTGCCTGCGATTCCTCTTTTAAGTACTTTTCCTTCTTTTCTTGAGTTCAATTCCTTACTACTTCAACTTCCTTCATTCAATTCATGATAATTCCTACCAAAAAGGGTGTGTTTAGTGTCAACATTAAATATAAAAATAACAGTTTTTCAATCGTTATCACATACCAATACCTAAAACACCTTTAATATGATATTGATTACCCTATACACATTTAACTAATTCCTACAACTTCTTAGGCATTGTGAAACATCTAAAAAGAAGTTTCTAACTCAAAGTAGCTACCTCCACTACTACAAAATTGGACATAGATAGCGCTCAATAGATAGCGCTTGTTTAAATAAGTGCTATCTATTGATGTGCGGAGCGTTTTTTTTAAATAAGCGTTATCTATAACTATTTAATATTATTTTTTTAAATTAATAATTTAAAATATATCAATAGATAGCGCTTTTTTAAAAAAGCGTATCCATTTCTTTTTTCATAAATAGTGCTTTTTATGATATGCAGTGTTAAAATAATTTTGTGTTCGCGGTTCTTCCAGAGAATATTTTGCATTTTCATTTCTGGTTCGCTTCTCCTACGAGTGTCTACGAGTGTGCGTTTTTGTTTCTATTTCACTTCACCTACGAGTGTGCATTTTCGTTTCTGCGATCAGTCACTACAATCCTAAATCTCGCGTCTCTGCTCCGTTTCAATTGTCGTGCGTGTGGCGTTTTCATTAGTGTGTGTTGCGTCAAGCTGTAGGCTCCTTCATTTCGTTCATTTTAGGGCTGCCGTTTTAGGTATCCTGTTGCCTCTTCCAACTTCTGATTCGTTTCTTCTTTGCCCTATTTTCATGAAAATGCATTTTTCAGCAGGTGTTGATCGCGTCACTGAAGCACTGTTTTAGAGCTGTGTTGGTCTACTAGGCTTAGGATATTTGTTCGTGTAGTGGGTTTAGGAACGACACTACTCTGGTGAGTCTTCTCCTTTATTGAATTAGAATTTTGAAATTGAACGTTAGGTTTTGTATGATGCCTGTAGTTTTACTCTACTTCAATTGCAAGAAGAGTTCAATATGTTTTAGGGGTTTTAGGGTTTTCTAATACTTTGATTCTTGTCTTAACCAGATGCGCAAGACAAATGCTAATCTTTAGATTTCTCTATCGTTGTGTCATTGTCTGAGTTGCTTGGATTTGAGTGGTTTCTATGGTATAAATCTATTCAGTTGATAAAGAAATATGGTGCGTTAATTTGAGTGGTTTCTATGAGTCTCGATTATGAGCTCAAACCAACTTAACTACTCTAAACTACCTAATCTTACTTCTACACCTTCTAATCCATAAATTAGGAACCTAAGGGTCTAAACTAGTTAGAAAGAGCATAACAACTAACCCCAAACCATCCACTATAGACCAAACCTACTCCTTTTAAACTTCACTATTCAAAACCACTTAAGTGAACCAAAATTATGCAAAGACATCCTCAATAACTAACAAATGAATTCTACACCTGATTTCTCCTATCTCATAGTTCTAACAAGTCTTAAATGACACTAGAACCAACCCAGAAACTCAAATCCAGTCATTCACCTGTACTTCAAAATTTAACTTATCCAAACCCCATTTTAGAACCAAAAATGACTTATAACTCAACTTACTTTCTACTTCTCTACATTACACCAATTTCACATCATAAATTTCCACAACAACAGTATTTCATAACACAAATTCCAAACCATAATAGAATCATATTCATTATCAAGCATCACACAACTAATTACACTCATTAAAGACAATTTAACACTAACACGTTATTATAGTTTTACTATATGAACACAAACATTTTAGCAACTACCAATCATACTTGTAAATTTCATATTTTGTATAAATAAGACTAGCTTCCTTTACCTTACACTGAAAATAACGAGATGTAAAACCCCGAAACCCTTACTTCCAACTCAAGGAATCCTAGAAACGCCTACAAACTATGGAATTCAAAACAAAGTGAGTCCTTAGGACCACTAATTAACAAAGAACAAGAAAAGAGAGGTGGAAAACACATGCTTCATCCCTAAACCAGAGACTTTAGGAACAGAACAACGAATGAAAAAAAGGAGCCGAAACTTACTTGCTCTATTAAAGAAATTGATTGGGTGGAAACGTTGGCCTGATGTTGTGATCCTTTAGGCATCTCTTGATTGCCAAAAATGTGACTAAGGAGTTAGAAAAGATAGAAAGAAGAGAGAGAAAACTCGTAGATAGAGTTTTAGAAAAAAGACGAGTGTTTTGAATAATTAAATGAGTTTAAAAAATTTTATTTACATTATTAAATTATTTTAAAATTAAAATACGTCATCTAATTATTTTAAAACACCTCTAATACTCAAATTTTTAGGTGACAATTTTTAATTATGTAATTTAATCCGGACAAAATAACTGGACAAAATTTAAAGTATTAAAGTAATAATAATAATTTTTTTATCAACAATTAGTTAATAATAATAATAATAATAATAATAATAATAATAAAACCATTAAATATAAGAAAAATAATTCTTAAAAGCATCAAAGCACAAATATTTTATGCATAAATATAAATTTATTGTAATAATAGCAACTTTCCTACTTAAATTGTCCTTTTCAAATATATGTGATCTTAAGTGAACAGTATAAGATATTGGCATTTGAAATGAGTATGGATACTTGGATAGTGATGATCACCTAATTTGGAAAAAAGAAAAAGAAAGAAAAAGTGAAAGTATGACATTATTGTCATCATTTAGCCATTAATTGTGATGGTTGGAACAGGTAACGAGCACTGGACCTTACACCAAATTCATGATTTTTGCATATACATGAACACACATTGTGATATGTAGAATGAGTGTGTGGCCATGCAGCTCTTCTGAGAGAGAACAATGCCCTCATGCATCTACCGCCAATATCAACACTACAGCAGGTGGAACCCAAAACCTAAACATGTAATGCAACCTCGGTGGTCTTGTTCATCATCACAGTGACACTTTAGTTCGTACACTTTCATCCTTCTTCACCACTTCGACAACGGCTAATGCGCCTTTCATTTGGTCCCTTTCATCCACGACACCTTCCTTCTCATCAATCCTTCGTGTCTTCCCATTTCTATTCATGCCCCCTTCCACGGATTTGTTGTTTTCTTCACTATATCCATTGTTTCTCATTTAACTCCTTCATTTATTAGCACCAACTTTCACACAAACTTAGTTGCATGTGCTGCATGTCTTCGCAATATCTTCAGGATAAGAAACTACATATTTAACTTTTTAAGTTTGCAAAACCCAATCTAATTTTACTTGTGTTTAAAGGCTGTGTAAAATTATTTTACCTTTTAAATTGATAACCTATTTTGTCATATGATATTATACTTTTTATAAATATATTGTTTTGGTTGATGGGATTGAGGTTAAGTCTTCTTCCACGATTATTCTCTTATGTTCCAAGCTAACGTCAAGATTTTGCCTTCAATCCTCTTTCTATCATTCGGTTGAGCTGAATGTTATTTATAGAAAAGACTCTGATTATTGCTAGTCTAATCACAACTTAAGTAGTAATGAACTGATTTAGAGTTAACATAATTATTTTTATTACTAATATTGTGTGTGGTTTGATCGGTCGACCTTCCGAACATTTTGCTTCGGATCAAGGGGTATGTTGCGATTCGTGACTAACAGAGCGGTCATACTGTACCATTATAAGATTATTGTACACATTAAATTTAAGGGTTAAATATGTTTTTTTTCTTTGCTTTAGCTTTTCATGAAAATAGAAATTAGTCCTTCTTCGAAATATTGGTCTAATTTAGTTCCTTAATTTTAAAAATATGTGAATTTAGTCTTTTTAACTAAATTTGTTAAGTTGATTTGATGTTTCAAATACGTTTATCAACTAACGTTAAAACAGAAATGTAACAAACGGTGTAAACAACTCAAATTAGTTAAAATTATTAAATTTATGCATTTCTAAAGATGCATTTCTATTATTTACTTTATGCTTTTGTTCGATCTTGAAGCGAAATCAATTACTTTTTTAAAAAAAAAAATTATTGTTTCGAATTTTCCTTATCTGCACCTTCCAAACATTTTTCAACGTAGAACCACTTCGCTCCCTCGCTAACAAACAAAGCCACCGCCACCCTTTACACCCCCACATTAAATAAAAGGCATTAAAAAAACATTAGCATTAAGCAAAAAGGATAATGCAACAGAAAAAAATGCAAGATGAGAGAACTAACCTCTCACCGCTTTCAAGATGGGAAGGAAAGGTAACCTCGCAGTGACAACAAAATCGACAACATGGTTTCCGTTTGAGGGAGAGAGGTTCTTGCAATGGAGGAGTGATGCAGCGATGTAAATGAAAAAACTTTGATAAACATGTAAAATTTGTAAAATTTAAACCCTAGTAAACAAATAGGCCTCACTTATTTAAAGAATCAAAGCATACAGTTGTACAAATATTTTCAAACTAAAGTTTATATTTGTAGAAAAAATTTTAAAAATGTCACTTTATTTTGAAAAACATTGTTTTTCTTACCACCGAAACATATTAACCAATATCAAAAGTATTTTTTACTTTAGTGATGAATTAATTCTAATTTTCATTAAAAGTTAAAGAAAAAAATATATTTAATTCTAAATTTAATTAGCTTTGTGTTTATATGTTTTTAGTAGGTCTATAAATACGTAATTTAAATAACGTGTATGTATATATTATTAGTAAAATTATTTAAATTTTCAAAATAATATATATATATATATATATATATATATATTCACTAAAAAAAACCTTATTTAGAGGGGTTTTTTTCGATTTGCCGGGATTTTTACCCTCTGCAAGTAATTTGCGGGGTTTTTCAAACCATCATAGTTTGAGTTGCCACAATTTATCTGAGGGGTGTTCTGCAACCCCTCGTATCGCATTCAATTTGTGGAGGTTTTTTTGTGAAGGGTAAAAACCTCCTTTATTGTTGACTATTATTTTGTGTGAGTTTTTAACCTCCTTTATTTTCAATATTTGATTACAAAAAATGCCTATATTTTTTACACTATTTTTTGGNATTAATNTNTATTATTTAATTTAACAATTATACTTTAGAAATTGTAACCTGCCTCATTTGTATTATTTAATTTNATATTTATTACTTTATTTTGCTATAATTGTTTAATTCATGTCATCATTTGAAATGTTTATATTTTTGGATCAAAAATATTTATTTGTAACAATATTCAAATATATCAATGTAATAAAAGACATCACAAATTCATATAATTTCATTGTCAAAATCATTATAGTAACATAAAATCAATTTAAAATAAAACTTATCCTTACAACTTAATCAATAAGTACTCAAAATTCATAATAAACTAAATATAGTTTTGTCCTAAAAAAAATCATAAACTCCTTAAATGTTGCTTCCACCAGATGATTATCTTGTACTCAAAAGAGACTCGAGCTCATTTGCATCACGAGCTTGCTGAAATAATAAAAAAAATAAACAATTATAATTATACTCATACAATTTTGCTGGAAAGAAACAAAAGTGAGAAAAAAAATGAATTTGTTAAAATAACCAATGGGCTTTTTCAGGAACTAAACATACACATTCATCAACCATGCTTATATATATCATATTAATCTAGAATTCACATTACAATATTATAGTCACATTTCAATAACTCAAAAGTTTAATCAATAATCAATAACCAGTAACCAGATGCACTAGAAAAAGAAACAAAAATCTGTTTTACTATGCATTCAATCATTGCCAATATTTCCAAAAAACCAAACTTAAGCAATTATAGAAATTGCTAACATTCAACAGTAATTTGAACTAGTCTAGGCATTATAACAACCACATTCAACATACTCAGATCAAATCAAACATCCATACAAAGATTCCAATTTCTATTTTCAAAACTAGCAAAGATTTATGTAAAATCACTCATGCTCTCACGTTAATTTTACTATATTCCAAGTAATTCTAAGAAAATTAATAACACTCAATATTCATAAATCAAATGCATAATTACAACAACCTTATTGGTATATATAAGCTTTAGAACAATTATAAACAGTCACCAGGAAATCCTGAAATAACAATACTATTTGACACTGTTTTCTACAAAGTTTTAATAATAAATAACATTAACATCTACTTTCATCTACTCTTCCATGTTAACTAGCAAAGTTCAATTACAGAATCAAAACTACAATCAAGCTAGACTAAACAAATTGGTTTCATCAATATAAAACTGTACATAAACCAATCTACCTATTATCTAAGAAGAAATAAAATATGGTATCTAAACTAACTCATTCTATCAAAAACAGATACTAAAAAAGTAAAATTGAGATAGCGAAGATAGAACTAGGGACGACATGCAACTGTAAAGGGTCTATGTTTACCTCAAAATCAGGTTGTTATATACTAACCTTGGTGGAGCTTTAAGAACTTCTGCCTCTGCCATGCACAACACAACACAGTAGTACAATTTAGAGATGAAAGCAAAAACAGAATATTGCACAGATAATAATAAATACTTTACAGCCCAATAAGATCAATAGAGTTTAAGCAAAAAGGTATTCCATCCTTGGACATTTGAATAAGACAGTCAAGAACATCCACACCATTTGAAATAGCCTTCTCATATGCTAAGTCAGTACAAGGAGGATAGCCTTAATAGGAAGTAAGGAAAAATTTTGTTAGATCTTAATGCCCCTATCTCAATAAAAAACAAATAATGTTACAAACCTTAAGCATTTTCTTAAGCTGCTCTTCGACGAGTAATGATAGTAGATCCCTAAATTTGCATACACATGATGCTCGGAATTGTAAGTCAATAACAATAGAATAAACCAATAAAGATAAACAATGTAGAATTATAAAAAAAAAAGAATATGAATAAGTCAACAGAAGCAACAAAAAGTACGTAACAATAACAATAAATATACAAAAAAGGAAAAACTTGTAGATATAGAAGGACAAACTAAATATAAATCTAACAATAGCATGTGTGTGTGTAACTATGGATGACTTTTACTCTAACATCCTTAGCCATAGACAATTCCTTTATAAATTGTGAAAATATGGAACTATTCTTTACTGCCTCAACAAATTGCAGAAGCTCAGACTCGACCTTTTCAATTGCATTAGCTTTGACAGATGCAATGTACAAAGCAGAGGCATAGTTTCCTGAACCTCCATACAAGGCCAAAGGAACCTAAAAAGCAACAAGAGAGAAAAAATACATGAAAACCTGGATAAAACCATGCAAAACAATAACAACCACAAACTGTAACGCCCCGGTAACTTACAAGGAATATTGACTGCCCCCACAAATCAACACGAGGCTTTCCAATGTGCTTTGTCCTCACTCGCACATTTTTCGGGAAAACTTCCCAAAAGGTCACCCATCCCTAAATTACTCCAGGCTACCGGTAATGAGAATAACTATTTTGAGTCCAATTTGCTTCTGTATTAAACCCAAAACCTGCAAATGAAAAATCAACAATCCCAAACATCAATTTATTCAGGCAATTCAAATGCATTAATTCAACATCAAGAAAACTTTAATCATTCTAATAAGTTTCAAAATAGACTAAATGCAAAACAAAGTTTGATAATAAAATACTAACTTCAAAGTTTGATAAGTGTCAAAACAAAGATTTTAAAAAAGAAAACCTAACTAAATGTTTTCTAAAGTTCCTAAATATCAAAAACTATGATAATCATCAGGATGATCAGGATCATCAGGACCATCAGAATCATCACTATCTTCGTCTTGCACATTTATGGTCTGGGAAGGAGGCTGCTGAGGTGGACATGGCTGCTGGGATGATGATGGGGCGGTATGTCCTTGCTGAGGAACCAATGTCCTAACCAGATTTTCCAGATTTTCAAATCTGGCTAGAAGTGTATCATAAGCATCTTTACTGACGACATTGTTGGGGTCAAATGTGGTAGAGGTAGATGGTTGATGTCTGAATATGCCTCCTCTTCCAGCACTATAATGAGAGGCAAGTTGTCCTACCCCATACAGTCGTCCTTTCTTTTTTCCCCCGACAATATCAACCCAACATTGGGTCCTGATCATTTCTTCGTCAGCATCTACTCTACCATCAGGTCCAGATCCCCCCTCTGGTCTCGCCTGTGTCAATCTCGCAGAAAAATCTTCCTGTTAAATAAGATAGAAAACATTAGTAACATGAATTTGAAAGTGTGAAAAAAGAGTACAAAATTGAATGTTGTTAAAAAGTTTACTTACAATGGTCTTGCGAGACCTCTCATCAACATATTCGCCAGTCCCCTTGCGAATATGAGTTTGTGTAAACACCTCATGGACATGAACAGCCCGTCCCAGCTGCGCTGGCTGTAATATTTTAAAACATACGAATGACACATATATTAATTTCAAAGTACATGATGTTACTGAGTTATTGATAATAAGAAAAGAATCAAGATTTTTACCATACAAATCGCATGTTCATGTGTGGTGATGGATCCTCTAGTATGCAGTACATCACCTTTTTTTGATGCCCTATTTTTCTGGGCAGTAGCACATTTAATGCGGTATTGTGGCATATTCCAATGCGCCAACAATGAATTCCATATGTGCTCTCCCACCCAATAAGGGTGTTATCCTGCGATCCGGGCATCTCTAAAGATTTCTGATAATCGGTGAGATGCTTTCATGTTAAAGTTTTTCTGAATTTGAGCTTCATGCTCAATTGCCCACTGTACCTTTTGCTGTTACAATTGATAATGTTAAAATAAAGCAAATGAAATTCCTATTTGAATATGGTGATGCAAGATGATTAAGTAACACATGGTTTTTTACCTTAAATCTCTCCCAAAACAGTTTTTTGTCGTCGTCAGGGATTACTCCCCATGATGCCCAAGGCTGAAGAAATTGTTGCTTAATAGTCCTAGTAATGGCCTGTGAAGCAACTCTAGAAGGAAGAAACCTGAAATATGAATATAAGAAAGTTATGAATATACAACCATAGTAAGATCAACAATTTAATGCAAAATAAAAGACTAAGAAGAATATATGGTATTACCCTTTTCCGCACGGCTCAATGAATGGTCGATCATGAGGAGCAGGATCATCCAAATCAGCAAGATCAGCAGGATCAATAGATGGCTGGTGTAAATCTGGAGATGGTATAGAAGACGATGTGGGGATAGAAGAGGGAGGAATATATGGTGTGGTCCCTACACTGAAGGAGTAGGCACTACAGTAGGAGATGTGGTCCCTACAACTAAAGGAGTGGGCCTTATAGTAGAAGGTGTGGGCCCTGTAGTAGGAGGTGTGGGCCCGACCGAAGGTGTAGGCGCCATAGAAGGGGGTGGTGGACATAAGGAGCCAACTTTAGGTCGAGTACTCGCACTGGAAAATGGTATCGTCGAAGGAACTCTAATGACGTACTTCGCCTTCCTAGCCTTTTTTACCATCTTGCCCTTGTCAAGGCGTGAAGGCTCCTGTCCTGACATTACTGTAATTTAAAATATATAAATAAATAAACAATTAAACGTAAAGTAGACAATTTTTATTTAATAAATGATTTAATTTTATATAATCATGAATCGTAGACATGTCAAAATACAAGCATTTAATTAATTCAATCATCTTCATTGTCATTGTTGTTTGGTGCGTCACTTTTATCATCATAGTCATCATCATCTTCATCATCGTCTTCTTCGTCATCTTCAAGTTATTCTTCATCGTCGTCTTGTTCTTCATCTTCTTCTAGTCCTTCTTCTTCGTCTTCTTGTATCTGTCCTTCTAACACTTCAGCATCACCATCGAAGTCTTGCAATGCAGATACACCTTCAACTTCAATAATTTCATTTCCATGTGTCATTTCATCAACTTGGAAAGGGATATCGTCTTC
>NW_014543821.1:229372-230635 GCF_000741045.1 Vigna radiata var. radiata | reverse complement strand
GTGGAACTTGTACCCATTTACAAAATACGTGTGCCATTCTTTGACACATCTCATGGGCCAATTTGACAATTCCCGTAGATCTTGAATTAAGGGACTTAATGGCTGGTTATGAACCTAAAAAGAAGTGGTGAAGAAAAATTAAGCTACAAGTGTTAACATAAAATGTTTTTAAAATTATGAAAAGAATAATCATACTTGATCTCTAAACCACTGAGGGAACTGTAAGTGTATTATAGCAAAAGAACTCCCTTCTGGAACTTGCATAGCCACAAGAAATGAGCTGTATCAAATGAACACAATTAATGACTATGACAATTTTATGAATGACAACTTAAGAATGAGATGAGAACATACTGAAGGTACACCTTAACTTCAAGGCAATTAACTAAGACATGGACGTGAGCAGAGTTGAATTCAGCATCACTTAACCAATGAGTAAACTCTTTGCCCGCGTGACGGCCCACTTGTCGAAACACTGACAAAGTTGAATGAGATGTGGCAGATTGTGCTTCATTACTAACATTGATCGGCTTCAACATGAAGTTTATGAAATAATGAGAACAAAAGTACGTTGTCTCACGATGCAAGTAAGCCGAACAAATTGATCCTTCTACTTTGGCTTTGTTTTTGAATGAACGTTTAGACTCTCCCATGAACCTTTCAAACGGATACATCCACCTATATTGCACTGGACCACCAAGCCATGCTTCATGTGCAAGATGAATTGGAAGATGTTCCATGGAATCAAAGAATGCATGAGGGAATATTTGATGGGTGTCGCGGCTGATGAGTCGATATTTTATTGATATCACTTAGTTTATTGTGCTAGAATTAATCAGGGCATTGTGCTTAATTGTCCAGTATTTTCCCGTTTTTTTTAATTATGCTTAATTTGACCGGAAATTCTAATTTTAATTAATTTGAATTTTCTGAGCTAATTATTTGCATTATTATTTTCAGGGAAAATTTTGGAAACACAATTTGGAACATTTGGAGGAGACAAAATAAATTCAAGACTCTCTGATTAGACATTTTAAATTTTAGTTGTATTGTAATTTTAATTATTTAAACTTTTTAGACAAACTTTTGCACATTGGGTCATTGTTAAAAAATTATGAGAGGCCCAAAATTGTAAGACACTTACCCTAGGGTTTTTAGGGTGGACCCCACCCATTTTTATTAGGACACATGGTCCTAGGGATCACCAAAAAATTCCACCAGCCGTCACACACATTTGAAGGTGTGCTGCAACGTTTTTGGAGA
>NW_014543821.1:225382-227112 GCF_000741045.1 Vigna radiata var. radiata | reverse complement strand
GCATTAGTATCAAGAACCATCATTCCAGACTCCTTGTATGTCTTCTCCACCTGTTCAGGAACCACAGCAGCTACAGTCTCATGAGCCTACCCATTTTTATTAGGACACATGGTCCTAGGGATCACCAAAAAATTCCACCAGCCGTCACACACATTTGAAGGTGTGCTGCAACGTTTTTGGAGACTTTAAAAAGGGGTTGCTGCAACGTTTAGGAGGGGTGCTGGAACGTTTTCTACTCTTTGCTTTTGAGCTTGGAACCATGTTCATTTTCTCTGATTTTGGTTGAATGTATGAAGCACTTTAATTTTCTTTTCATTACACATTGATTGATTTGAAGAAACACGGTATTTTTATTTGAACTAGAGCAACCTACGCATTCTTCTGGGTACTTGGCTTTGCACAGTTTTTTTAGAAGCTTGTTATTTGATTTTGGATGATGGGATAAATGGGAATATCCTGCAGCCACCACTTACATAAGGAGATTTTCATTTTATTAGGAAGGTAGCGCTCCAAAGGTTAAGGTTACGTTTTTTTTTTAGAAGCGAATTCCATTTCTTAGAAGTAGCACGTTACAAAGCAAGAGGTGTCAAGGCTGGAACACGTTTTCTTTTCACTTGAATTAGAAATAGAGAAAANCACGGGTTGCATCAGGAAGTGCAGCCACCACCCATTTTATTATAATTTGGTTTTCTTAGAATGAAACGCACGGTAACGTAAGTATTCAAATTGAATTTGAATTGCTAATTTCACTTGCTGAACAGTCCTGCTTACATGCTCTTTGCTTTAATATAAAAGTGTTGATTTTATTTTGGTTGAGAGCTGGACAGTGCTGAAGCAAAGAATGGTGTCACGGTGATGGATTTTGGTTCATGAGCTGATTTTATTTTTTTGTTAATTTCAATTGGAGATAGGTGCTGCAAGGATATTTCAGTTAATTTATTTCTTTGGAGAAAAGCAAGGGTCACGGCCAAGGGGTCTTCTTAGGACATTTTGCAATTTTAATTTCCTTTGGTAGATTTAATTGAGTGTATTTTAATAGTTTTAATTATGTTTAGATATTTGTCTCGTGTAGTGTTATGTTTAGCATTTCCTTTTACTTCAATGATGCCTATTTTGTTTGGTCGTGATAATTTAATTCTGATGTTAGCTTTCATTTAATTTAATGTTGTCTAGTATTTTTTATTGTGTTGATTTAATTGTCATGTTAGCTTGAGTTAGTCGGTTGGTTGTTAGTAAAGTTACTTTGCTTCCCTGAGCCCTTTGAACTTTAATTGCCATACTGCTGCTTTGATTCTGCTCAATATTTAATCTGTTAAGTGCTTGCGATTAGGTATACGCTTAGTTGCCTACTCGGTGTTTAATCTTCGCTTAGTTGCTTAGACTGTATGGTGCATGACTGATTAGATTTGTGCATTGCATTCGCTTAGTTTGCAATTTTGAAGACCGAATTAGCCTTCGTTTAGTTGGCTGATTCGTGTCGGATTTGGATAAGAGTAGTATGTACTTGTTGTTAATCTGTGATTGGAAGCATAGTAATTNAGTTAATGACCAACCGCTTTTATTTTGTATTTGATTCCGGTTTCTACATTTGTGCTTACCTTTCTGTTTGCATCTGCGTTTTAATTTAATTCATCCGCATTCACAAACCCTTTCACAACCTCCCCCCCACTTCGTGTTTGACCTAATTCTCGAACCACATTTGGTCCTTGAGAGACGACATAGGAGTCACT
>NW_014543821.1:215427-217787 GCF_000741045.1 Vigna radiata var. radiata | reverse complement strand
AATCAGAGGAAACGGGAACAACAAGAGGCATCTGCCCGACCACCTGCCAAGTCTTCTACTTCTTCTAAGCCAACATTGAATGAGTTGTGGGGGAAGATAGCCAGGCAGGCCATTGAGGAACAGTCTCGTGTTTTAGAGGGACCTCCAATTCAGACTGTTCAGATTACTGATGATGACAGTGTCACCCGCATAGGGGATGAGGAGNAGAGTCATGAGCCTACTATTGCACCATCTACTTTCCTACACTCCTATGACCCTACTCTTGCGCCCAAGGATGCAGTTGCTCATTTTGCTATTACTGGTGAGATGAATCATGAATCAACACAGGTTTTCTCAAAAATGGAGTTGTTCATGCATTCAGATATTCTTGATTCTGCTTCAGATTCACTTGTTAGTGCTGATTTTGATAGAAAAACTGTGAAAACTGAAGATGCTTTAGACTTGGGATTAAATTTTGATCTTTCACAGTTTTCTGAAAATTTTAAATGTGGTTGTGAAGCTGTTTCTTGCTTTATTTGTGTTGAGATCAATTTTGTGATACAACCAGCTTCCAACTTTATCATTGGTGATACTAACTGTGAATCTGATGAAAATGTTGAGGAACAGGCAAATAGGAGTACCACCTTTGAGATAGGTAGACCACTTTCACCTTCCACCACTTTAGCCACATCTAGGGAAGTGGAGGTAAACATACCTGAGATAGATTCTGTTGTTGATGATTATGCTGATGATGGGTATGTTGATGATTGTATTGTTGATGAGCATGTTTTTAGTTCTTTCTCTTTGCATGATGAGAAACAATTTTTGCCATCTTGTCTGAATGTTTGTTCTCCATGCACTGAACATGAATCTGAGCCTATCGTTGATATTGCTTCTAAATTTGAACTTGATTCATGTTCTGAGGGTATATCTGAGGTTCAGCCTCTTACACTGAGATTGGGTGTTATACCCCTGCATGTTATTTCATTGGAACCATATTGCACTAACCATGTTGCAGGAGGTACATATGAATTTGACCAACACACACCCATGGTGGAAGACAAAGGTGCCGACAGTTTGAAGATTAATAGGCACCAACTGAACCCACTCATCAACGATCACTGCTTCTTAGATCCAGCTGTGGAGGACATCTCCCTACTTGATCAAATCTGGAGACTGAAGAAATTCCTCCTCAAGACTTCCTTGTTGGATCCGGTGGTGGAAGAGATCTCCCTGAAGGTCCAAAATTGGCAACTGCAACCATGATCAGGGGAGTTTTCTCTTCCCTTCTCCTCCTTTCCCGCTTTTATTGCACTTGTCCATGATCTGTTGATTGTTCTGATTTCTGATTTGATGATTGTGACACACTGAGGACATTGTGTAGTTTAAGTGTGGCCTATTGGGGGAGATTCTGAATTTTCTTTGATTAGTTTCTGTTTTCTGCGTTAAATTTTTTGTTTTCTAGGTAGTTTTGTTGTGTCTTATGTACAGTTTTGCATATTTCTCTTGATTTCTGGACTTTGTTTAGGTTGTAGATGTGTCTTTCACGTCATTGATACTTTGATTTGTTGGAAATCTCTGCTTTCCTTTGCTTGGAAAGATGATTATGATGTTTGAGAGGGTGATTGATTATGACAGAAATACCCTGTGTGAGAATTGAGCCACTTGATATTCTTTCTTGTGTGTGATATGTCTCTTGATTGCTTGCACTTATGCCTTGGCTGGACTCTTTTTGATGACTCTTGATTGATATGCGTGTTTGAAAGTGATAAAGGAAGTTTTGTTGTTGAGCCTCTCTAGCCAGATGAGCCTACCTTGTTGTGATCCTTTGATAGCCCCTTTGAGCCTATGCTTTCCCCATTTCTTTGTTTTCAATCTTATACACTAGCCCTAAGTGAAAAACCACGTTTACCTTAACCTTAGGGAATTTTGGAGCTTTGGAATTGTTTTGGGAATAAGTGTGGTCTCCTGGGAGATTATGATGAATTGGCTAGTTGGTTCCTCTTCTTGTTTTGTTTTTGTATACATGTGTGCATCTTGTCTCTTACAGTTTTGTTAAAAAAAAAAAGAGAAAGAGACAGGATGAGAAAAAGAAAAAAAAAAACACAAAAATACAAAAAAATGAAAAAAAAATTGTGAATGATGGAGTCAAGAAAAGGATCGAATTAGAGGGTTTGGGTGTTATTTGACTGTGTTTACACTTGTTCGCCATTGCTCCTCTATTTCTTCTGGTTTGTAGCTTCTTATCCATATTTATCCTCCCTTTTCCTTGGCCCCATTACATCCATAAAAGACCTTTTGATTTGAACATGCATATTGATAAGTTGTCGTTGAAGCTATCAAATTAATACTACTTTTCAAGGCAACTTCAGTATTGCCTA
>NW_014543821.1:212922-214830 GCF_000741045.1 Vigna radiata var. radiata | reverse complement strand
AAAATTTTAACTTCAGCTGCACAAATAAACATTAGAACATCCAAAATAATTTATGCAACTAAAAATCACATTTTAAGCATCTTTAATTCCCAAACCCAATAAATCCAATTGTCACAAATTCACTTTTATGCAACTAAAAATCACATTTTAAGCATCTTTAATTCCCAAACCCAATAAATCCAATTGTCACAAATTCACTTTAAATTAATCATTTAAGCACAAATATCTCATCAAAAATTTTAATTTTAAAGCATAAATGTGAACATAAATATGCACTCATCGCACCCCCACACTTATCCTTTTGCACTCCTGGGCAAAATTGATTAATTTCAAAACTTTGTTCTGGGTCATTTTATTCCATATTTGCATTTGGATCAAAAGAATGAACATCACTGGAATGCAGTATAGCTAGGAATGTGACTCCTAGGTCGGCTCTCAAGGACCAAACTGTGGTTCGAGAATCAGGTCAAACACGAAGTGGGGGGGTTTGAAAGGTTTGTGGTGAATGCGGATGAACTAAAATCAAAACACAAATGCAACTAATAATTAAACACAGATTTAAAAACGGTTTCTAAGACAGACTGAAAACAGTAATGCAATTTTATTAATAACCAACCTGCCTAACCTAAGCTAACATCAAAATTAAATTATCACAATTGAACAGAACAGACACATTAAAGCAAGAGAAAACATTAAACTGAACACTACAACAGATAAATCTCCAAACATAATTAAACTATTAAAATGCAAAGTAAAAAAAAATATGAATTACTCATTGTAAATTCAAGATGGCAATTTGCAAGACAAGTGTCGGTTCAAGCATGAAGGCTAAATAAAAGTAAGAGGCGGTTTTCTCCAAATGAAAAATCACATGTGCACCAATTAAATTTCTGATTGAAAATTAAATAAATGAAACCATGTGATGATCATGATATTGTGCTCCATCCAAATGTTTATCGTCGTGAGTCCACCAAGCCTTAAATGACCGTGCACCAAAATTATGGGAAACTTTTTTCTCTCCCAGTAGCGTCATACTTTTCTTATATTCAATCAGCACCTCTTTCTCCATTTTTTTCTAAAAGAAAATGATTATAATAAGATGCAGATGCTGGAGTAAGTAAATCACCATCAATTCTCAATTCTCTTCTAGCAATGCAACGGTCCTATGTGCACCCTGAACCAAACATTAAATTAAAGTTGCATCCCTTCTAGATTTATCAAGCACCATCCCTACCATGCAATGCAATCAGCGTGGACTATTCCAAATAAAAAAATATCACCGCTCCCTTCTCTCAACCAAGGTAGAATCAGTATGTGTTTTCCTCAAAGAAATTAAATACACGTGCTGCTTAGAATTACCTCCTAACCGTGAGATGAGTTGGAATGAAAGGAAAATAAATAGTAACTAAAGCAAAAGTTTCATTCGTTGAAAATTGAAAACATCATAAAACAAAAGCTTTGTTCAAAGGAATACCAAACCCAAGGTCCAGCGGCTGGATGTTGAAGCAAAACCTATTCCAGCTCAAAGAAGTGTACCAAGTAAATAAAAGAAAAGAAAAATTCTCCACTTTCATCCAATGCCTCTTAACGAGAACATGTTCTAAGAAAAAGAAGTGCTCCTCCCAAAATTGTTTCCAACAGCTGGCCTAAAAAAAAAATTGCCGAGAGAGTGCTTCTCAAAAACGTTGCAGCACCTTCCCCCTTGAGTGTGATGGCTGCTCTCCTTCTAAGAGGCCATGTGTCTCCAAATTTAGGGTGGGGTCCACCCAACCCTAGGGTTGCCAAGTGACAAGTGTCTAATAAAATTGGGCCCAACAACATTTTTCCAAAATTGGCCCAAGATGCAAAGAGTTTGTCTAAAAAGTTTTAACAATTAAATTACAATACAACTAAAATTTAAAATGTCTA
>NW_014543821.1:207390-212607 GCF_000741045.1 Vigna radiata var. radiata | reverse complement strand
AAAATTTTCCCTGAAAATAATAATGTAAATAATTAGCTCAGAAAATTCAAATTAATTAAAATTAGAATTTCCGGTCAAATTAAGCATAATTAGGAAAAACGGGAAAATACCGGACAATTAAGCACAATTCCCTGATTAATTCTAGCACAATAAACTAAGTGAAATCAATAAAATATCGACAAATCAATATTCTTTCCAATTTGCAAAGAATAAATGGAATATTTTCCTCCAACTTTCCCAACGAATCTACCTTGAGCATCGTAGCGCACAAATCCTTGAAGAAATGACTTATTTCTATAAGTGGATTTAACACGTGCATGGGCAAACAGCTAAATGCAACACGGATTAGAGTTTCCATAAACACGTGGCAATCATGACTCTTCAATCCTTGAATATTGCCCTTATCAACATTAGCACATCGGGCCAAGTTTGAAGAATAGCCATCTGGCATTCTAAGCTCCTTTATCCATCAACAAACTATTTTGGCCTCGTCTTTTGATAGCGTGAAATTTGCCTTTCGCTTTAGAAACCTGCCATTATCTTTGGGATTCAAATCTAAGTCTCTTCGTGAACAATACAAAGATATATCTTTCCTTGCCTTTTCATTATCTTTCGTCTTGGCACTAACATTCATGACTGTGTTAAAGATGTTGTCAAAGAAATTCTTTTCTATATGCATGACATTCAGGTTATGTCTCAGCAAGTTATCCTTCCAATACGGAAGATCCCAAAAAATGCTTCTCTTGGTCCAGTTATGCCATTCCCCGAACCCTTCAATCCTATTGATAGCACTTTCATTGACTTTTGGAAAATGCTCAACTCTTCTCCAAACTTGAGATGGATTAAGCCTAGGAGGTGGCATATCTTTTTCACGTTGCCCTTTGTGAAAAGCCTTTTTGTTCCTCCTAAACATGTGATCCATGGGCAACAACTTTCCCGACCATGCGTCAATAAGAATGACTTTGTGTGTTCCATGCAATGCGGGCAAGCTAATCGACCATGCATGCTCCAACCAGATAACATGACATACGCTGGAAATTCATTAATAGTCCACATCAAAGCTGCCCTCATAAGAAAATTTTGCTTCCTTGATACATCGTACGTCCATATACCGGTCCACAACTTCTTCAAATCATCAATCAAAGGCTCTAAATAAACATCAATCCTTGATTTAGGATTAGATGGTCCTGGTATTATACACGTTAAAAACATGTAAGGCTTTGTCATACACATCTCAGGTGGAAGATTATATGGGGTAACAATCACCGGCCAACATGAATATGGTGATGCAGACGCCTAAATGTATGGAGTAAACNCATCCGAACATAGACCAAGTCTCACGTTACGAGCATCACTGGCGAAAGATGGATGTTTACGGTTGAAGTGCTTCCAGGCTTCACCGTCAGAAGGATGACGCAACACTCCTTCACTTTTGTTATCATCATGCCATGTCATGTGTTCTGCTGTTTGAATTGAAGCAAACATCCATTGTAATCTTGAAATGATCGGCAAATAGAACATGGACTTGAATGGAATTGGTTTTTTTTGCCTCCGTCCTGGATGCAATGTATGAAATCGAGGATGACCACAAAACTTGCATTCCACCAACGATGCATCATTTTTGCCAGTGTTGTTGTCATAGAAAAGCATACATCCATTCACACAACAATCAATCTTCTTTGCTTCCAATCCTAGCTTCGAAACACATTTTTTGGCTTCGTAATAATTCTTCGGCAAAGAATTGTTTGGTGGTGTTAGATCTAACACCAATTTTGTAAAGTGGTCCACCGCTTGATTGGGAATGTTCCAATTAGATTTAGTAGCCATGAGTCTAATGCACACTGACAATTTTGACTCAGATGAACCTTCAAATACAAGTTGGTTTGCCTCAGCCAAGAGATTGTAAAACCTCTGAGTGCTTTCATTTGGAGACTCTTCATCACGACTATCGTTTGGTTCTTGTTCAGCTTGGCGACGAAGAGCATCATCTACCATCTCTTGCATGTATGTAAATTGATCTATCTCAGATGTATGTACAATAGTATTCGAACCTGATGCAAGCCGATTTTCATGAGCAGTGGAGGTAGAAGGCATTTCTTCACCATGAAATGTCCAAACCTTGTAATTTGGCATGAACCCTTTTTGGTATAAGTGAACTTTGACGACTTCATCTTTCAAAATCTTTGTACATTCACACTTGATGCATGGGCATCGAATCCCTCCATCAAGAGCATAATATTTATATCGTCGAGCCGTCTCCACAAACTCATTAACTCCAAGGACAAAAGCTTCCTTCAATCCTCTCCTTCCGCTGTGACAACGGTCGTACATCCATCCACGATGAATGGGAAAATGGGCCATGTTCTGTGACAAGCCAAACAAACAAAAACTTAGCCAAAACAACAACATTCCATGTGACATAAGTAATAAACCTATTACTACTTAAGTCGAACATGGAAGGCAATTTGAATACTGTGATACGCATGCAATAAGTGTCATGCTGAGTATTATTATTGTAGAGAAGTCCTCTTTTATAGAGTACTTACAAATTGACTATTGTCATAGGCATGCAATAAGGGTCACGCTGAGTGTTGTTATTGTAGTGAAGTCCTCTTTTATAGAGTACTTACACATTGACTACTATCATAGGCATGCAATAAGGGTCATGCTAAGTATTATTACTATAGTGAAGTCCTCTTTTATAGAGTACTGACACATTTACTACTATCATGGGCATGCAATAATAGTCATGCTGAGTATTATTATAGTGAAGTCCTCTTTTATAGAGTACTTACAATCAACACTACATCACAATCACAACATTAACCTTAGTTCAAATAGTCTAGTACACAATAAATATATACACAATCACAATCACAATCACAACAGTTACTTAATTATCTACTAACAAACCTAATTTGGTGAAGAAACAGGAGAACAATGGCTGGTGGGCGGCACGTCTGACAACAAATTTCTGCAACAGGAATGGGACCAATAATCATATCAAATAAGAACACTAGTATAGGAACAACTGCTAAGTCCTGGAATAACAAGCAGAAAATGAACAAAGTTAACTATATCAATCATACAAGATGAGTCCTAACAACCACATCTTTTTTTATTAAAAAAAAATTGGAGAATCAGACTGGAACATGCAAGAGTTCAGGACAAAAACCTGTAGAAGAAGTATTCCAAGAGTTGTTGAACCAAATCTTGTTGTAAGCTTACCTTTCTCTGCTAGAAGCTACAAATACATATATGATTGATAAGTTGAATAATCCATATTTAATGTCACACATGACAGGGGATTCATGCATGGGGAACACTTAAAATTAAACCTTGTTTGACGGAAAAAACATGCTTAGTTTATATAAATTTTCATATTGTACTTTTAAACACTTTAGAATCATTTCAAACAAAATTCACTCAACATATACTTTGTTCAGGTCTGCCAAACATGCCCTTAATGAAGGGAAACCAACTGCCGCATATAAGAAAACCAAAAGCAAACAGTCATGAACAGTGAGATGGATCTCAAACCTACTTTATTCCCTTTAATATTGCTTCAACCGTTTCTGGCTTAGTAACAACTTTCTGCTTGTGGCCTTCACCTTTTGAACCACCCAAAGATGAAAATGGGACTAAAGGTGACAAACCAAGTGCTTCCTCAAATGAATTTACCAGCAATGGAGCAGTACTTGAAATTCCCTGAAACGGAAATAATCAAGTAATAAAAGAAAAAAGATGAAGGTAAAAAAAGAGTAGCAAATCAACAATAATCCATGCAGAGCCATAAAATTATGAAACTTATAACACTAGCTTAGTAAGCCTAAAGGTTTTAGTTTGACGCTTTGCAAAATATTGAATATGAACAAACCTGTTTATTAAAATCTCCAAACATGATTGAGTATGATCACAAAGTCTAAGAAATTGTTTGCACAATTTAGGGCGCAACAACAAGAATTGTTTTGAAACTAATTTTGTTTTCAAATAAAAAACAAATCTATAAAGAAAGAAGTGATATAGAAATATAGGAGGATAAGATATCCCTGACAAGACAATTAATTAAAGAAAAGATTATAAAGAACCAACAAAACAGAAGCGAAGAGTAACAATATTAAAATTTATCCAACTAAAATCATATCTAATTCTTAATTATTATAGGTTACTATAGTGGCAGCGACACAAATCGTGGCCAAGGCAGGCCATATGAACCCTAAGTTTGGTTCTTTGCAACCAAAACTTATATACTGTATGGCACAAAACAGAGGTAAAATAAATATTTTAACCTTCTCTCTTTAATTACTAAAATAACTTCTCATACCCTTTGACTTTTTAATATTAATAAAATACCATAACCTGTACACTTTTAAAGTTTTTTCTCCTTCTAAATAACACATAAAGTAGAATAAGGAAAATTAAAAACTAAAATGAAATAATAATGAGGAAATATAATAGAACCTTTTTGAACCCACCTACGTACTACCTCAATCTTCACCTCTGTTACATATAGAAAAGGGAAATAAATTTTTTTTTATTATTTACTCTAAAAAAGATCCATCCAATAGTTTTTAATGTTTCTCCAGCACATTTTTTTAACATACTACTACGAAACCTAAATAATGCTTCTATTATAAGCTTTTTATAACATGGACAAATAAAATCAACTTAGCTTCTCACTGTGTTAAAACAAAAGATTATGCTGTCATGCAGAAAGTTTTATAAAAGCACCTTTGTCTCTCCTATTAATGCTCTTCAGAAACTATTTCCTCACTCTACAAACTCTAACCATGTGGAGTTCTGGACTAGAATGTATATTTTTCCTTAATGGACATGGAATGATTGAGCAACAAGTGAGTTTAAGGTTAAATAGAGTACTTACCATAGTATTTGACATCAACACTACATAAATATAAACAATCACATAAAACAATATATTTATGAATTCTATTTCATGGTTATGAATGATTTAACCTTGTAGAAAAATACATCGATTTAACCCTGCAGAAAAATACATTGAGCTTGTGAAGTGGATGGTTATGAATTCTATTTCATGGGGTTCATAACACATGACAAGGCTCTCAAGACTATAAGAGAGGTTTTACAGCAATATCACAACCATTCCAGAGAAGCTTGAATAATCACAAAGCATGAAATATTTTCCATACATACATATATATATATATATATATATATATATATATATATATATATATA
>NW_014543821.1:200119-206662 GCF_000741045.1 Vigna radiata var. radiata | reverse complement strand
GTAAGAATTGAAACAAAAGCAAGGAATGACATACTTCTTCTCCTTTCACTATCAAGTAAATATGACAATGAAAGATATTTAAAAGATATTTATAAGATGGGAGAGGGTGTAAGAAGTATTTATGCCTATAAAATTAAACTAAAAGATAATTAGATTTCGCTTTCTTAGAAAAATATCTCTATATATATAATGACTTACAAACAACATTTGAATGAATTCACGTACGCACTGCATTCATATAAAATTATAACTCTGCATAATTATATGCATATTTAATCTATATTAACTACTTACCAAATAAACCCATAAATATTATATTCAATTGTTTGACTTTATCTATTTTAAATATATATCATGTACATTTAAACTAAGAAAGTGCGGGGTAAGGTTGTGTACTTCTATAGATCTTATATAACAAAGTGGTGGGGAGCTTTGTGATTGAGCTACCTTTTGCTTTTTGATTCTATTTATTTATTTTAAATTTGACCTGCTTCTGCCATGAAGTTTGTATCAACCTTTGCTATGACTCCAAGGGTAAGTTTGAGTTGCATATTGAGTAAAAATGATAAAGTTGAGCAATATATGATGAAGAAAACTCAAACTCATACCTTGAGATTTTGGGTGGAAGGTAGTGTTGTAGTCTCTTATGTGGGTTGACTCATTGGTGTTAAATCTCCCTATTGAATTTCCCTTCATAAGACTCAACAATGGTATTATTAAGTTGACCTTGACTTGTCCTTCAGGTATGAGATGCAAAAATGATAGTGTTTGGTGGTCTAAAATAAGGAAGCAATGAAGAGTGCCTTGAATGGAAGGATTTGTCTGGCTCACTCAAAGTCAGTATACAATTCTTCCTCTCTCTTATTCTCTAGGTTGAAATTAAATCATTGCAAACTTTATGTTTCCTTCCAGACTTATTATCCAAAGCACACATCGTTGCTTGCAAAGATTTTATAAGGTTTAGTTTCTAGAAGTTATATCAAAGACAAAGTTCTTCATCATGAAGAGGTACATATTGTTCGAGTCAATGTTTTACTATTATTTCCCCCCTTCCCCCTCTCTCCAATTTTCCTTTACAAGTTTATATTGATGAAATTTTGTGTTGATAAAAGTATTCAATTTAGTAATGCGTGAATGATATGAAAAGGCTAGTTCTTTGACAATTTTGAGTACACTTTGCAGATAATTGATGCAGCAAATGAGGTTATTGACAGTGTTGATAAAGAAGAGTTAGCAAAAATTTTTGCACTAAAGCATGATCTAGGAGATGAGGAAGTAGAGGTGCTTATCTATGTTCCCTATCCTTTTAGTTATCCCTGCCACTGACATAGCATGTGAGTGTTGTTTGTTCAGAGCATTTTTCAATATTACATGATTAGTTGTGATTTTGGCACTTGGATAGGAAATTGAAAACGAAAATTTATACCCTGATAATGTATAAAGTAGTTAACTGAGAGAGATGCACAGACATTGGTATTGAAGAAAGAACAGAGGAAAAATATTGCTACTAAAGTGCCACAAATTTGTTTTCATAGACAAAAGACTCAAAGATGGTATCTTTGAATTGTCTTTATTTTGAAGCATGTAGAGTTGTAAGTGATTAGGGGTCTCACTTTATTCAACATATTGATGGAGTAAAACATCTATACACACACTAAATAAGTTTAGTGTTGATACTCCAAAGTCCAAACGAAACCAGCATGAAAGAAAAATGCATAAAAGCAATGATAAACTCATAAAGACAAGAAAAAACAGAGGCATGAGCTTAGGTTAATTAAACCTATTTCATAATACCCAAATGAACTAGTAGTCTTCAGCAGGCAAAGGTTGATAAGGAGGAGGCTCAATTGGGATAACAATGAATTCATATTTATTTGTTTGCAGTGAAAATGAATAATGTGGTGCAATAGTGCTTAAGAAGCCTTAGGAATTCATATTGCTGGTAATAATATTCAGTGACTTAAAGCATTGATTACTACACTGCTTTTAACCCTAAAATATCAATTCACCAATACATACATGAATCAACTTATAATTGTAGATATACATTAGTTTGTGATCTTCTTGATGAACCTACACTTGGGTTCGACTACATGGATGATCCTGTTCTTTATCGTTCTATGGTTGGTGCTTTACAATATGTTACTATTACAAAAGCCTAGAATAAGTTAGTGTGAAGAAGGTCTATCGTCACCCAGCCTTTATTGGACCACTGGAACGCTGTCAAACGAAAACTTTATTGGACAACTTTTGCCTACGACTCTCTTCAATGGGTATTACACTTTAAATGCTTATTGAAATAAAAGAAAGTGAACAAGAAAACAGTTACCTCTTGAACGAAAGGGATGATTCTTGACACCCTACCTCCACAACGGCCTCCCTATTACCAATAAGGAGTATTGGTAAATCTTGAAGAATTGTTTTGATGATGCTGCAAGAAGTGTTATTTGAAGAGGACATTAGAATTATTTAAAAAGCAACTTGTAGAAATTGAATGTAGTAGGAAAGTCTTAAATAAATTGTAAACCTTGCATTTTCTATTGGAATAATCGATTCCGAACAAGTAACAATCGATTATCACTTGTATTTTGTACTAGAATAATCGATTATGGACAAACAATAATCGATTATAAGGAATAATCGATTATCATTTGATATAATCGATTATAACATTTTTGAAAAACCTGTAACAGACTTAAATAATCGATTATCACTTACAATATTCGATTATTCGTGGCAGTTGGGACTTGACCTTTGATATTCAGAGCAGATGGTTATATATAGGGTTTCTGAGAAATTCAAATGCAACGTTCTTGAACTGAAAGCTCAAAAGAATACTGTTTGTCAGAGGAAGTTCTCAGTAGCTTGTTCAAAGTTCCCTTGCTTGGTCTCGTGAATAGGAGAGGCTCGCGTATCGTGTGTCGATAGTCGGAGCAGGCTCTCTTCGAGTTAGCAAGGTACTCTGCCTGGTCTCGTGAATAGGAGAAGCTCGTGAATCGTTGGTCGATTGCCAGAGCAGTTCTCTTCGAGTTGGCTGAGTGTCATTCTTTCCGTTCGTTCGTCGAAGGAAGGTTTATTTTTATCAATTCTCATTCACTGTCTATTGTAATCTGTGAAATATTTTTAGTGGAACTGTTAATCACTCTTTATAGTGATTAACGACTGGACGTAGATTCTGTTGAATCGAACTAGTATAAAAATACTTGTGTGATTTTTCTACTCCCTGCACTTGTTATTTTTTGTCTACACACAAACTATTCGATAAATTTTCTGAAAGAAAATTGTTTTTTCGAAAAAGGACCAACTTGTTTTAAAAAGGTGACCAAACACGTTTTTCGCTTACTCTAAGTTTAATTCCGATGCGCTATACTCTTCAAACCATACCTCGCTGGTACCAACAATTGGTATCAGAGCTTGCTTTGATAGTTTTTCAAAATTTGTGAAAATGGTCGGTCACAACCAAAACCTTGTATATTCCGAGGGTGCTTCTATTAACAGACCACCACTTTTTACTGGTGATAACTATGCGTTCTAGAAAGTTAGAATGGAAATTTTTATGGGGTCTGTTGACATAGGCATCTGGGAAGCTGTACAAAATGATCCTTATATTCCTACAAGCACAGTTGATGGTGTAGAGATAGAAAAACCTTATTTTAATTGGACTGCTGAAGAAAATAGACGAGCTAAGTTTGATATTAAAGCTCGCAATATTATTTCATATGTTGTTGTACTTAAAGAGTTTTATAGAATTTCAGTGTGTAAGACAACACAGGAAATGTGGGAAGTCCTCAGGGTCACTCACGAAGGAACAGAGGATGTGAAACGCGCAAGGAAGAACACTCTCATTCAAGAATATGAAATGTTCATAATGCAACCTGGAGAAACAATTTCTGATGTCCAAAAGCGTTTCACTCACATTGTGAATCACTTGACTGGGTTGGGTAAGACCTTTTATATTGATGAATTAAATGTAAATTTTGAAATCATTAGACAGGTCTTGGCAACCAAAGGTGACTGCCATCACGGAATCTCAAAACCTCACTCAGATGTCGATGCCAATTTTGTTTGGAAAGCTTCGTGAGCATAAGCTTGAGTTGAGGAGACTAACTGATGAAGAGGATCAAGGCAAGAGAAAGACACTAGCCTTCAAGACCGAGATCTCTAAAGGAAAGAATTCTAAGAGGATTGAAGATGATGATTCTGATGATGAGGAGAACATGAGCCTCATGATAAAAAAGTTTGCCAAATTTATGAAAGTAAAAGGAAAAGACAAATTCCGCAAAGAAAGGACAAAAAATCAAGAATCTCCTTCAAGTGTAAAATGCTTTGGTTGTGGAGAAAGAGGACACGTGAAATCAGAGTGTCCAAAGAATAGAAAAAATGAAGAAAAGAAGGAAAGTAAATTTCAAAAGAAAAAGAAAGCTTACATAGCTTGGGAAGATAATGCTTCCAGTTCAAGAAGCTCAAGTGATTCAGATGAAGAAGCCAACATTTGTCTAATGGCGGATTCAGAAGATACTGGAAGTCAAGAACCAACTAAGTCAAAGAAGTCATTGTGGTATCTTGACAGTGGTTGCTCAAGACACATGACTGGTGACAAGAAAAGGTTCATCTCTTTTGAGAAGAAGAAGCAAGGATTTGTGACTTATGGGGATAACAACAAAGGTAGAATCATATTGGAGGAGGAAACACATTGACGATAAAAGATGTCTTATATGTTAAAGGTCTCAAGCATAACCTCCTAAGCATAAGTCAATTGTGTGACAGAGGTCTCGAGGTAACATTTGAAAGCGATAAATGCACTATTTATTTTAAAAATTCTACTAATATTGCTTTGCAAGGTGTTAGGCACAACAACATATATCTGATTGATATTGAAAGTGCATCTAGTCATAGTATAACATGTTTAGTTGCTAAAGAGGAAAATCCTTGGCTATGGCATAAAAGAGTTGCACATATTCACATGCAACATTTGAATAAATTAATTTCTAAAGATCTTGTGATTGGTTTGCCAAACTGAAATTTGAGAAAGACAAATTATGCTCTGCATGTCAAAAAGGTAAACAAACAAAATCTTCATTTTCATCTAAAAACATGATTTCAACATCAAAACCTTTAGAACTTTTGCATATGGACTTGTTTGGTCCATCTAGAATTAAAAGTTTTGGTGGAAATTGCTATGCTCTTGTAATTGTTGATGATTATTCTAGATTTACTTGGACTTTCTTTTTAACTTTGAAGAGTGAAGCTTTCAAAGCTTTTAAATCCTTTGCAAAACGTATTCAAAATGAGAAAGATTTCAAAATCAAGACTTTGAGAAGTGATCACGGTGGTGANTTTGAAAATGAATCTTTTGAAAAATTTTGTGAAGAATATGGCATTGCACATAACTTTTCAACTCCTAGAACTCCCCAACAGAATGGTGTTGTTGAAAGGAAAAATAGATCATTAGAAGAATTAACTAGAACGCTTATGAATGAATCCAATGTGCCAAAATACTTTTGGGCTAATGCAGTAAGTATTGCCTGCTATGTGTTAAACAGGATGCTTATTAGGCCAATTCTGAAATTAACTCCATATGAACTGTTGAATGGTAGAAAACCAAATATATCACATTTAAAAATTTTTGGATGCAAATGCTTTGTCTTGAATAATGGAAAAGATAATCTTGGTAAATTTGATGCAAAATCTGATGAAGCAATTTTCCTAGGATATTCTTTGACTAGTAAAGCATATGGAGTATTCAACAGAAGAACTTTGATAATTGAAGAATCAATGCATGTTGTCTTTGATGAGATTGTGGACCTTGAGTTAAACCCTCTTGAGTCAAATAAACCTATTGCAGGTGATGAGGATTATTTAAGGGAAGCTCTTGAAGAGATGTACCTAAATGAGAACTATCCTCCGGAACTTCAAGAAACACCCTAAGCTGTTGATTCTAAAAGCTATCAACAACCAAGAGGACTATCTTTGGATAATATCATAGGAGATATATCAAAAGGGGTAACTACTAGACACAATCTTAATAATTTTTGTCTAAATGTAGCTTTTGTGTCTCAGATAAAATCCAAGAACATAAAGGAAGCTCTTCAAGATGATAAGTGGTCTGTTGCTATGCAAGAAGAGCTAAACCAGTTTGAAAGAAATGAAGTCTGGGAACTTATTCCAAAGCAAGAAGATTATCAACTCATAGGAACCAAATGGGTATTCAGGAACAAGCTTGATGAGGATGGAAACATCACAAAGAACAAAGCAAGGCTAGTTGCAAAGGGCTACTGTCAAGAAGAAGGTATAAACTATGATGAAACATATGCACCAGTAGCCAGGTTAAAAGAAATTATTACTTGCATATGCATCTCTAATGAAATTTAAACTATATCAAATGGATGTGAAAAGTGCTTTTTTAAACGGATTTATAAAAGAAGAGGTATATGTTAGTCAACCTCCTGGTTTTGAGGATTTCAAATATCCTGATCATGTTTATAAGTTGAGAAAGGCCCTGTATGGTCTTAAACAGGCACCTCGGTCCTGGTATGAAAGACT
>NW_014543821.1:195446-199779 GCF_000741045.1 Vigna radiata var. radiata | reverse complement strand
GTTAAGAGAATCTTAAAATATCTTAAGGGAACCACTTCTTTTGGACTTTGGTATCCCTCTGATGCTTCACCTAGTTTAATAGGTTACTCTGATGCAGATTATGGTGGTTGTAAAATTGATAGAAAAAGTACTAGTGGAACCTGTCATTTTTTGGGCTGTTCTTTAATGTCCTGGCACTCAAAGAAACAAGCGTGTGTAGCCTTGTCTACCACTGAAGCTGAATATATTGCAGCTGGCAATTGTTGTGACCAAATTTTGTGGATGAAACAGCAACTGGAAGACTTTGATATCTTCCTTGACAATATTCCTTTAAAATGTGATAATACTAGTGCTATAAATCTGACCAAGAACCCCATAATGCATTCAAGAACTAATTACATTGAAATTAGACATCATTTTTTAAAAGATCATATTCAAAAGAGGGATTGTCAAATTGAATATGTTGATACTTTGCATCAATTAGTTGATATTTTCAGCAAGGCTCTACTTAAGGATAGATTTTTTGAGCTTAGAAGAGAATTAGGAGTATTAGATATGTCTTAGAACCAAAAGATTATGAAAATTTCTTAATTTTTGTGAAATTTCTGCTTCATAATCGATTATCACAAGGCAATAATCGATTATTCAAAACTCAAATCTGGAAAATTTTGAACAGATAATTGATTATCATCAGGCATAATCGATTATCATGCAATTTCTGGGCAGTGATTATTGAACAGATAATTGATTATCACGAGCTATAATCGATTATCACGCTGACAGTTTCAAAAATAGAGTCGTTGGAGCATCCCACAACGGCTATAAACGGCCATAAACGACTAGTTTTTCCATTTTTCTTATAAATAGTCCCCCATAATCGATTATTAGATACTTCTTTGCACCCAAATACTGCTGAAATCAAATCTAGAGCTAAACTCTCTCCATTTCTCTTCACCTTCTCAAAATTTCATTTTCTTAAACTTCCTCCATGGCTGATTCAAGAAGGCATCGTCGCATAACTACTGAAGCATCCTCTTCCTCTCAACCACGTCCTGCCACCATTGATGGGTGGATATCAGATCAAGGAAAACATGCGGACTATGTGAATTTTTGGCAAGAAAGGAGAATCATGGCGGTAAAATATATTCGCCTTGACTTTTTCCGTTTTTATGGATTTCAATTTCCAGATCTTTTTGCTAGTCAAGGACTCACACATCTAGTAGAGCAAAATGTTTGCATTTATCCTGATCTCATAAGAGTTTTCTACTTCAACTTGCGATATCAAGATGGGATCATATCCACTAAGGTAAAGGGCGTGTGTTATTTTTTGTCTGCACACAAACTGTTCGATAAATTTTCTGAAAGAAAATTGTTTTTTCGAAAAAGGACCAACTTGTTTTAAAAAGGTGACCAAACATGCTTTCCGCTTACTCTAAGTTTAATTCCGCTGCGCTATACTCTTTAAACCATACCTCGCTGGTACCAACACTCCCTACACCACGACAGCCAAAGAATGTGCACGAATCCCCCAACCGAAGCACTAATCGCCCAACCACAGTACCAATCGCCTCTGCTCAGGACACCAACGTCCTCACCACACCGTCAATGGCCCACACCCTTCACGTCAATGACCCAAATGCACCTTTGCCAACGAAAAACACAAGAGCATCTTTGCCGGGGAAGAACCACGACCAACTTTGGGAGGGAAGAAAGCGCTATTAGATTTTTACAGCACTGGACGAGAGGGAAATCCCAAATTGTTATCTGAATTCATGGAGCACCTTACCGACGGCCTAAGGTCCTTCGGTATTTAAAATCACCAAATTAGCGCTTTTACTGTAAATGGTATCAGAGCCTAGCCTCTCCCAGTACGGTGTGGTTCGAGGACGAACCAAGCGGAAGCTGGTGGGCATGTGACACCCGGGCACTGACGAGGGCGGGGAGTGATCGTCGGTGCAAGAGGCATGGAGTGCAAGAGGCACAGACAAGGAGCGGCTCCTGCAGGCTTCCAGTAGAAGGGACACATGGATGAATCGAACATACACCAGAATGAGAGGGATCTAGAAACTGTATAGGTATAGGACTATACGGTTGAAGGATAGCTTAAAGGAATTAATTTGGCTACTCATATCAATAAATGTATTTGGTTTTCGATAGCCTAACCCATAAGAACTCCATGGTTAAGCGTGCTTAGCCTGGAGTAATTTAAGGATGGGTGACCTTCTGGGATGTTTTCCTGGAAAATGTGCGAGTAAGGACAAAGCACATTGGAAATCCTCGTGTTGTTCTGTGGGGGCAGTCAATATTCCCTGTAAGTTGTCGGGGCATTACACAAACAGGGGAGAGAAACTTTGTACAAACATTCAACCAGCACTGATTGAATACATGCTCAAAAAGAAGATTCTTTTGGCTACCCAAGGTATCTCCTTCAAGGAAATCCCGATCAACACACTAAATATAAGATATCACAATAGGGGTGCAAAACATGTTTCGCGGCACTGTGAAGGACTATCCCATTCTACTAAATATAACCACTCCATTCAACAAACTATACTTAGCCGAAAATACATTGACGCACAGAGTTTTCCACATATATTCTTTTCATCAATGACTCACACAATAAATTACAACCCAAAAATAATATATTCGAATACCTTAACTTTTTTGTCCTTTTCTCCGAGCACGTTAGCATAATTTCTGGAGGCCTGCATAAGAATAGGATGAAACAAGATCAAGTTATGAATCAAAATATAAAAATGAAGAACAATAAAAAATCGCAGATTCAAAAAGTTTCAAACGAATTGAGGGCATGGAAGTGAAACTAGAAACAAAAATTGAGACTGTTGGGTTTATGATTCTTACGAGGGAAATGGAAGGGGCAACGACAGGTCGTTGAAGATTGGAATGGTGGGAAGTGAGGGAGGTTGATTTATTGAAGAGGGAGATTCCCGATCTGACGCGGTTGTAGAGTGCCATCACTGTAGAAACCCTAATTTTCTCGAGTTTTAGTGAGCGAATTTGGAAGAGAAACAAAGACAAAGAGAAACTGAATCTAAATAAGGCTAATGAAGACTCACCAGTAAAAATTGAAGAAGAACAACAACTAGGTCAAAGGAGGTCTTTTTTATTTTAAAGAGAAAAATATAGAAAAACAATTGAAGAAGACGAAGAAGATGAAGAATAAGGTTGGGAGAGTTTCACTCATAGGAAATAGGAAATAGAAGAACGCGAAAGAGAAAAGCTAAGGTGAAGAGGAGGATGCGTAAATCAGGAAAAAACAAAAAGAAATTAAGAAACGAGATGGAGCCGAAGAGGCTGCAATCGTCGGCGACCTCGTCGGCTAGACTCGCCTGGTTGAGAAGGCATGGCAGCAAAGATGAAACAGGTTGACGAAGGCCAAGTTTCAGAACTTTGGAAGGATGAAATGGTTCTTAGGGTTTGGCGTTTTGATCTGGAGCAAAAGTTCTTTTAGAAAGTTTTGATGGCAAAAGTTCTTTTAGGTTTTAATTTAGGAGGAGTTTTAAAATTATGGAGGGAAACAAAAAGTATTAAAGAAAAGGAAAAGATTAAAAGAAAAAATAATTATAATTTATGTAAATATAAATTTCTTCTAAAAAGAATTTAAACCCGCTCTATTATTAGCACTTACACATTTCACTGGAATTCTTTTAAATCATGTTAATTTGTGGGAGTTCTTTAAGACCTCCACAAAATAACCTCAAGTAAATAATAGTTTTTTTTAGTATATATATATATATATATATATATATATATATATATATGTAATTAGCTTTATATAATATTTTCAACATTATAAAGATAACGTGTATGTATATATATCACTTATATACAAATTCAAATATAATGAACGATATAACATATTTATTAAAATACATAATGTTGAAAATAACTTATAAATACATTAAGCAAAATATAATAATAATAAATTTTAAATGTAATATTCAGACAAAATATATGACATTTTCTTTATTTTCCGTATTTTTAGCTTTTAATCAAATTAGATATCCCATTCAAATAACTAATCATATTAAATTTTATGATTTATGAAAGAGATAAAATAAATGTCTTATCAATTATAAACGTTTTTATAAGGTTTAATACCTATTTTGGTCCCTCTTTTTGGGGGGTTTGTTCAAAGTGGTCCTCCCTTCTTTAAAAAGTTCAATAAGGTCATACTTTTTGCAAAAACTGTGCAAGTTAGTCCTTTTTGCTAACGGCGTTAATTCTGCTAACGGCAGAGCTGCCAGCTGGCAAATATTTGATGACTTGTACAAATAAAATTCGTTTTAGTCCTCATATTGGTTTAAAAATGTTCATTGTGGTCCTCGTATTG